>NW_006438077.1:359088-363100 GCF_000325575.1 Pteropus alecto | reverse complement strand
TAAATGTATATAATGCTTTTGGTAATAAGGTCATTTTAACTATGTTGATAATTCCAATTCAAGAACATGGAATACCTTTCATTTTTTCTTTGTATCTTGTTCCATTTTTTTTGAATAAGGTCTTATACTTTTCATTATACGGGATCTTCTTATGTTTCATTAGATTTATCCCTAGGTGTTTAATTCTTTTTGTTGCAATTGCAAAAGGAATTATTTTTTCCACTTCCTTTTCTGACACATCATTATTAGAGTATAGCGATGCTTTGGATTTTTGAAAGCCGATTTTGCATCCAGAACCTTTACTGTATTTGCTTATTGTTTCTACTAGTGTTTTTGTGGAGTCATTAGGGTTTTCTATATAGAAAATCATGTCATCCACAAATAGTGACAGTTTGACTTCTTTGTTTCCTGTTTGGATGCCTTTTATATCATTCTCTTGTCTGAATGCACTTGCTAGGACCTCCAATGTTATATTGAATAACAGTGGCGATAGTGGACAGCCTTGCCTTGTTCCTGATCTTAGAGGGAAGGGTTTTAGTTTTTCACCATTAAGTTTAATGTTGGCTGAGGGTTTGTCATAGAGCCTTTATTATGTTAAGGTACTTTCCTTCTATGCTGATTTTGTTAAGTGATTTGTTCAAAAACGGATGCTATATCTTATTGAAAGCTTTTCCTGTATCTACTAATATGATCATATAATTCTTATTTTTTAATTTGTTTATGTGGTGTATCACATTAATTGATTTGTGTATGTTAAACCATCCCGATGCCTTTAGAATGAAGCCCATGTGATCGTGGTGTATAATCTTTTCAATATGTTGCTGTATTCATTTCACTAGAACCTTATTTAGGAATTTTGCATCCGTGTTCATGTGAGATATTGGTCTGTAGTTTTCTTTTTTCCATTCTCTTTACTAGGTTTTGGTATCAGGGTAATATTGAGCTCATAAGACGTGTTGAGAAATATTGCCTCCTCTTCAATTTTTTGAAAAAGTTAGAGAAGAATAGATATTAAATCTTTGAATGTTTGGTAGAATTCACTGGTGAAGTCATCTGGTCCTGGCCTTTTACTTTTTGGTAGGTTTTTGATAATTATTTCAATTTCCATACTCCTCATTGGTCTATTTAGATTTTCCAGTTCTTGATTCAATCTAGGAAGGTTGATTTTTTTTCTAAGTTCTGGTACATTTCTTCTAGGTTATTAAATTTGGTGTTATATACTTTTTCATAGTATTCTTTTATGATCTTTTGTATTCCTGTGATATCAGTCATAATTGTCCCTCTTTCATTTCTAATTGTGTTTATTTGTGTATTTTCCCTTTTTTCTTTAGTGAGTGTAGCCAGGAGTTTGTCAATTTTATTAACCTTCTAAAAGAAGCAGCTCTCTGTTGCATTTGTTTTTTCTATTGTCTTTTGGTTTTCAATTTCATTTATATCTGCTCTAATTTTGATTATTCCTTTCCTTCTGCTGACTTTAGGCTTCATTTGTTCTTCCCTTTCTAGTTTTTGTTTGTTTGTTTGTTTTGTTTTTTTAATTTAAGATGAAGTGTTAGATTGTTTATTCGGGCTCTTTCTTGTTTTTGGAGATAGGCCTGTAATGATATGAATTTTCCTCTTATGACCACTTTTGCCATTTTCCAATAAATTAGATATCTTGTACTATCATTATCATTTGTTTCTATGCATCTCTTGATCTCTGTTTTTATTTCTTCTTTGCCCTAGTTATTTTTCAGTAGCATGTTTTTTAATCTCCATGTATTTGTGGTTCTTCCTGATTTCTTTTTGCAGTTGATCTCTAGTTTCAAAGCATTATGATCAGGGAATATGATTGGTATGATTTCAAACCTCTTATATTTTTGGAGGCTATCCCTGTGTCTCAGTATGTGGTCTATTCTTGAGTATGTTCCATGTGCACTAGAGAAGAATGTATAAGCAGATATTTTGGGATGGAAGGCTCTCTAAATGTCAATTATGTGCAGTTGGTCTAATGTGTCATTTAAGTATGTTATTTCCTTATTGATTTTCTGTTTGGATGATCTGTCCATATCTGACAGAGGGGTATTTACATCCCCTACTATGATCGTGTTTTGGTCTGTTTCTCCCTTTAGTTCTTTTAGTAATCATTTTACATATTTCGGGGCTCCTTGATTGTGAGCATAGATATTAATAAGTGTTATATCTTGTTGGTGCACGATTTCCTTTATCTTTATGAAATGTCCCTCAATATCTTTCTTTATCTTCTTATTTTGAAGTCTATTTCATCTGTTATTAGCACTGTTACTCCTGCATTTTTCTGAATGCCATTTGCTTGAAATATAATTTTCCACCTTTTCACTTTGAGTCTTTCTAGTTTTTGGAGCTGAGATGTGCCTCCTAGAGGCAGCCAAATGGTTAGGTTTTGTTTTTTGATCCAATCTGCAATTTTGTGCCTTTTTATTGATGAGTTCAGTCCATTAACATTCAAGGTGACGATTGTAATATGAAGTCTTCTTATAGCTCTTTAATCTTTTGCTTTCTGGTAGCTCAGTGTTTCCATTGCTTCTTCTTCCCTGTGTTTTTATTTTCTTTATTTTGTTTGGCTTTTGTTGGTTTTCCCTCTGATTCTTGTTTTATGTTTTATACTTCAGTTCTGAATCTTTGGTGTGTAGTTACCATTACCAATATGTAAAGGATAGTTTTATTTACTGAATGAATGATTCACTAGAAAATGCACAAATGGAGGAGAAAACAGTTGAAGGGAAACCTAAAATGAAAGCTCTGGATTACCAGTTAACACTTTGCTCTCTCTTTTCTTTATTATTAATATGACCACGAATACTTGTGATTTGGTTTTAAACCTCTGTGTGTGTGTGTGTGACGTGTGTGTGTGTGATGTGCACACACACACACACATATATATATACACACACAGTAGTCCATTTTCTTCTATGTGTGCCTCATCTCCATTCCCTTTTGCAAATTTGTATATTTGAATCCTCTCTTTTTCAGTTATTGTTATCTCAATTTGTCCCTATGTATGCTGAACGTTCATTACTATCTTGCTATAGCAAATCTCTTCTTGTTGCTTAAGCTTAAAATGTCCTCTTCTTAGTTAGAGTTGCACTCCTCTGCTTCTATTTGCCTGATAGTCACTATATTGCTAATTATGTTTTTTTTTTGGTCATTTTGTTTTAGGTGAGCTGAGCCCTTTCAGTATTTCCTGTAATACAGGCTTCATAATAAAGAATTCCCTCCACTTTTGTATGTCAGTAAAGTTCTTTATTTCTTCTTCATGTCTAAAGGAGAGTTTAGCTGGATACATTATTCTAGGCTGGTAGTTCCTTTCACTTAACAGTTTAAATATTTGATTTCTCTCCTTTCTAGCTTGCAAGTTTTGCCATGCGAAGTCCGAGAAAATCTAATGGGAATTCTTTTATAAGTTACCGTTTTCTTCTCCACGGCTGTCCTGAGATTTGTCTTTGTCATTGATTTTTGATAATTTTAATACAATGTGTCTTGGTGAAGGCATTATTGGGTTGAGATAATTGGATGTTCTGTTGACTTCTTGAATTCCAAGCTCTAGCTCATTCCCAACATTTGTGAAATTCTTGTCAACTATTTGTCTGAAAATGTTTTCTAGTCCCTGCTCCTTTTCCTTGCCTTCGATAATGCCATTATTCTTATGTTTCCTCTCCTGATGGTATCAGTTAGTTCTTGTATTTCTCTTTTATTATTTTTTATACTTCAATTTCTCTCTTCTTCCTTCTGATTTATTTGTAGATTTATGTCTTCGATATCATTGACTCTTCCCTCCATTTGATAGACTTTATTTCTCAGCTATTTTATTTTTTATACTTCAATTTCTCTCTTCTTCCTTCTGATTTATTTGTAGATTTATGTCTTCGATATCATTGACTCTTCCCTCCATTTGATATATTTCTCAACTCAAGCTTGCTATTTTATTTTTCAACTCTTGCGGGTATGTGTGTGTGTGTGTGTGTGTGTGTGTGTGTGTGTGTGTGTGTGTGTGTGT
>NW_006438077.1:355335-359020 GCF_000325575.1 Pteropus alecto | reverse complement strand
TCGTGCGGGTGTGTGTGTGTGTGTGTGTGTGTGTGTGTGTGTGTGTGTGTGTGTGTGTGTGTGTATTTAATGTATTTAATCTCCCGGAGATCTACTCTGTTCTTTTTGAGGGTTTCAATCTCCTTTATAAAGAACTCATTCTGCTTATCTGGTTCTTTTTTTTTAATTCCTGAAATTGTTGATATGACTCGTTTTGGATCTCACTAAGTTTTTTCAGAAGTACCATTCTGGATTGTCTGTCATTTAAGTTGCATATTTCTATGTCTGTAGCTTATTTTCTGGAGATTTTTCTTTTTCTTTCTGCGATGCCTTGTCTCATTGGTTGTTTATGTTGTTTGATGGACTATTTCTTTGCCTGCGAGTTAATGGAAGTGTGTTCTACTTTTTGTCCAGAAAGGAGATTTATATTAAGATCTCTCTTTATCCTGTTGTAAAGAATGTACTTTTTCTTTTTGTTTTCAGTAGGTGGCTTCTAAGCCTCTTGGATCCCTGTTTTATGAAAACCTTTATAATGCCTTTTTTTAAAAATAGATGTTTAATCATGCCCACTATTCTCAGTTCAGTCCCTGTCAATGTTAGTGACAGTTTTGGTAGCATTTGCTCTGATTCCCCTGGGCTCCACGGTGTTCAGTCTCTAAGTATATTGCTGGAGGGCTCCTCTGGTTTGGGGTTGCGGGTTGCTGCTCAGCCTAGGTTTTGCAACTGGGGCTTGGAAAAATCAACTGTTGTTTCTCTGCCATCCCACTTCTCTGCTTTTTGCCTTAATGATTGGCCCTACCGCCGGCCCCATGGAGCTCACAGTACTCCTATGCAGGGCTGTTCAGGGAACTTTCCACATCTTCTCCCCTCCTCTACCTCCTACAGGCAACTCTGACGACTGTCTGATGTAGCTTCTTTATTTCTCGCAGTCCACTGCCCAACACCCAGGGTTCTGATCTTTGGTAGCTCTTATGTGCAGATCCCATGCTCAAACATGCTGGTGTGCAGTTTGGGTGTTTCTTGTTGAGTTTTAGATGTTCAACTTATTGTTGTTTCAAGGGAAGAGATCTGGGGATGTCTCTCACTCTGCCATTTTTCTCTCAAGTTTTAGAATGCAAACTTTTAATGCGTGCAATATTACATTTTTGAAATAAAATTGTTACAGGTCCTATTATGTAGTGGGGTGTATCTCCTCCAAATTTATATGTTGAAGCCCTTATCTCAAATGCAGCTAATTGGGAGATAGGCTCTTTAGAGACATAATTAAGGTTAAATAAAATCATTAGTTTGGGGCCTTAACCTGCTAGTACTGTTGTTTATAAGAAGAAGAAAAAATACCAGGAGGACCATGTAAAGACCTTGGAAGAAGACATCTTCCATCTACAAGCCAGAGAGAGAGAGAGCGCAGAATGAAATCAGCCCTCTGACACCTCAGCCTTGGACTTCTAGCCTCCAGAACTGTGAGAAAATAAATGTGTTGTTTAAGACACCCAGTCCATTGTATGCTGTTATAGCATCCCAAGCTGATTAAAAAAGGTACTGATTAGCAATATTCTGGGCATCTCATACAAACCAAAGATTTTCATTAAAATGTTTCCTATACAGCATGTGTTCTATGTGTACAATAAGTTATTTTTCATATATTACATTTTACAAATTTCTGTATAAGAATATATGATAGTACTCCATTGATTTATGCTGATGACTATACATGAATCTTATGTTATCAGTTCAGATGTACAGAATTAAAGAACATGATTTATGTAGTTTATAATTGTGAATGGTCTCCCTTTTCATCCAGAAAGAACTAGGAATAAAAAATAAAATAAAATAATCTACTAAGCATTAATACTTAAACAAACAATGAGAGATATAAATTTTAAGCAAAGCTGCAAATCAATTATTGGATAACGTATTTCTTCCAGTAACTCTAATTTTACAGATGATTTAATTTCTTATTGTTAGTAGCTGAAACCAGACTGCATATCTAAATTTATATTTCAGCCACTTATTATAATAATATGGTGACTTTGGCTTATTTATTTAAACTCTCTTTGTCTGAGTTTCCACATCTGTATAATAGAGATAATTTCTACCTCATGGTTGTTCTGAGGAGTAATAGAGCTAATACATGTAAAGCACTTAAAATAGTGCCCAATACATAATTAACACTATCATTATTGTTGTGATGATGGTTATTATTCAGATGATGATAAATTAATTGAAATAAGGATAAAGAACTATGTGGAAGAGGAACACAAAAATAGATATAAACAAAACAAGCTAGGATAGTGTTTTACATAAAATGGTCATTCAGTAAAGTTTGTGTAACTGAAAAATATCAGGAAATTGGAATGTAGGCATGAGGGGGCTAGTTAGGGGACATTATTAGTCAAATTAGAAGTCATCAAATGTGGAGTAACTACTTTTTGATAAATTATTAATCACATTGTGAAGTAAGATTGATTCAAACATGTTTTAGATTAGTGGTTCTCAACTCTTGCTACACAATGAATTAACCTGGGGAATTTAAAAAAAATACCAAAGCCTGGTTCCCATCCATAAATTTTCTGGTCATTTTTGGAACCTAAGTACTGGCGTTTTCCTTTTTTAGATCCCCTAGTTGATTTTAATAAACATCCTGAATGAAGATTCAGTTTTAAGGAAGTGATTCTCAAAGTGTGGTCCTGGCCCAGCAGCATCCACCTGGGAATTTGTTAGAAATGTAAATTCATGGGCCTTACCACAGAACTACTAAATCAGAAATTATGAGAGTAGAGACCTGTGGTTTATCAAGAGCTCTGGGTGATACTAGTGCACATTCACATTTGAGAAGCACTATTTTACAGAATTTTGAAGTAAAATGTTTTGTTTCTTTAAGAAGAAATTAGTTTAAAACATATGAATATAAGTGTAGCTTTGATCATAAAAGAGATCAGGAAAACACTAAAATATCAGTAAAGATATAGAATTCAAAATACAATGATAAACTTAATCTACTTAATCTAATAAACTTTTATAAACTCCAGCAAAGACACTCATTATTTTAAAGTGCATCTATAACCTTTATAAAAAGCAATTATCAATAAATCTCAAAAATCCATATCAAACATGTCATTTTTTAGAACTACATACAATGTTTTGTTATACATTTATAGTTACATATAATATCATACAGTTATGTTTTGTTATACATTTATAGTCCCTAGTTATATATAATATTGTTATAAGAAATGATGAACAATTAAGGTATATTTGGAGTTTATTTTTAAAGGAGTTAAGAACAGGATTAAAATATTCTAAGTTTATCAGAGCACATTGAATATGAGAAGGTATTCAGTTTCAATGACATATTTCCTTAGACTGCCAAAATGAAATATTAAGAAATTAGTAGAGTGTAAATACTTTAGAAGCAATAAATTATGAGTATAGTTAAGAGAAACTACATGATATGTCATCAGTGACTTACTATAAATAAATGTAGATTTTGCTCTACTAAAGTTTATAGAATTTTATTATATGCTTTAAATCTCCACTAATCTAAAATGCAAAATGTTTATATTTTCTGAATGGCAATTTGAAATAAGCAGCATTCAAATGATAGGACTTGCAGCTAAAAACATCAATAATGAACAGTAAGACCACAAATATTAATTTTGAAGTGTTGATTTTTTAATGATTTGTATTCGTTTTCATTAAATAACAC
>NW_006438077.1:352720-355313 GCF_000325575.1 Pteropus alecto | reverse complement strand
AAAGACAACAATACTAAAAAGTTCAAATTCATCAGTTCAGGAAATATTTATTGAGCATTTACTTTGTTCACAGCACCCTTTCTAGGCACTGTTGATACATTAGTAAACAAGCCACTTTGGCTTACCACAAATTTACATTCCAGTGCTGGAGGCAGGCATTATTTAAGTCATTAAATGCATTCCTTAATTATAGTGTAGCAAAGTGCTCAGAATAAGATGAACAGAGTTATGTGATAAAGAGGTTTAGAGTCAGGTAGTGCTCTTTTCTGGAAAGGACATATGGAAGGACTCTCTGGGTAGGTAATACTTGAACTGAGTCCTAAATAACTAAAAGTCAATCTTGTAAAGATCTCTGGAAAGTGTTTCAGGCTGAGGAAAGAACATTTGCCAAGGATATAAGCAGGAGTTAGCTTTTTATATTTAAGGAACTGAGAGAGGTATATGTGTCTGAGATGGGGGAAGGAATACATGCCAAAGTCTAGAGGAAAGATCCTATAGGATTTTATAGTCTATGTTAAAGAGTTAGGATTTTAAGTGCAATGAAAAGTACAGGAGTGACATTACCTGATTTATATTTGAAATATCTTTCCATTGCAGTATGGAAATAAAGGAATTGAGGGGACCAGCATACCAAGCAGAGACCAGTTAGAAGATTACTGTTGTAGTGCAGATGGGAAATGAGAGTGTATCAGTCTTGGTGACAATTTAAGTATCTGGGTAATATAGTATTTAAGGTATAAAAAAATCTTTAAAAATTAAATAATGTAATAATTTGCTTTTCCCAAAGAGACAAACACCCACATGATTAAGTGATCTCCCCCAAAGTCAACCAGAAAGTTAGTGGCAGACTAAAATTAAGTCCAGATGGAGATTAAGTCCAGGAGTGGCTCTTATGACAATAATTCTGCCTCCTAGTTTCATATTTCCTTTACAAATCACAGCTATTCCTTTAGGAGTGAACACAAAATCTGAGTTCAATAGTATTTTGACATAGAGCATTTAAGAATGTAAAGAATAGAAAATATTCTCATACTAAAAATATTTAGTACATTCAATCATCTAGACTTAAAGCAAAAGGTCATATTTTTTTACATATGTTCTGTGTGAAACATGTAAGGGGTACTATATTTAGTGGGGTGATCACCTTGTGAGTTATATAGATCTCTAATCAGTATGCTGTGCGACTGAAATGAATATATTGTTGTATGAAAAATATAATTTAAAAAAGTTCATTGAATTGTACAATGTAAATACAAGCAAACTAATTGTCTATTATGTTTCAATAATGATGAAAAACATAACTAAAAAAGAATAAACATTAAAAAATAAATAAATAAAAATTTCAACTGGGACGGTCACTGGATATTAATGTAGAGGTACCTTACTGGAAATATCAGCACCAATTAGTTCATAGTAGGGAGAGCCAATATACTTGAAAATTAAATGTAACTATCCTGAGAAAATGGAACCTAGATTTTATGACCTAAATTAAAAGAATAAAGGCAATGTGGGAATGGAATAATATTTTGATAATATTACATGACAGATCATTAAGCTACCATTTATTTTACATGTAAATAATCTTTGTTCTTAATACTCAAGAGTATATAAGATAAATTTTCCAGAACATAATTATTTTTTAAACTTCTACATAAAAGTAGTTTAATACAAGTATGAGTGTCAAAAGTGAATCCCATTTTCACTCTATGATTCTGTAATTTGCTTATTTGTATTATGAGAAAATATTTCGTCAAGATTTTTTGAAAATCACAAACTTTCTACAAATAAAAGAACCAGAATACAAACAAAAACTCCTAAATTTTATCCAATTATCAAATTTATTTTTAAGTCTGGAGTGTAGTTGTGCAGATGAGAACAAAAATATAAATATATTTTATATTCTTTTATTTCTTGTGTGCTTCCTCTTTAAGATAGGAACTTCTGTATCACCTCAGATTTGTTCTAGAAACCTTTAAAACGCTCTATGGCCCTGTTGTTCAGACTTAGCTCTCCCTGAACCCCTTCACCATCCTTCCTCCCTGATGTGAACACGCCGGCATTAAACATCATGAACAACCAAGGTGACAAGGCAGGTCAGGAAAAGAGAGAGAGAGAGAGAGAGAGAGAGAGAGAGAGAGAAATCTGCTACATTTCTTACTTGGGCTTGAACCACATTTCCATGGAGTTCTCAAAGTAGGTGATGTTCATATTTCCCTTTGTGCAAATAAGGAAACCATTGCTTTCTAAGGCATTTTCTGAGTCTTCCGATTTTGAAATAAGATGCTTGAAGGTTCTGGAAATATACAACTGAAATGAGAATCTGTCTTTCCTTTTTTGCTTCCCTAGCCTTGTGGGGTTTTCAAGGTGGCTTTTGAAGAAAATGGATGTTTCCTAGGAGGAAGGGGCATTAATTTAAGAGCAAAGGCCAAAGAGTTGACCCTCTGTACTCTGGTTTCAGTCTCCTGCTTAGAATGTGAAGCATAATTAAAGACTGGGAAATCTGGGTTCTGGGTCCTCATTTCTATAAACTGACCGTCACATATTTATATGTATGTGTGTGTATATATATATATACATGAAAAAAGTTTTTAGA
>NW_006438077.1:345678-352670 GCF_000325575.1 Pteropus alecto | reverse complement strand
CTTGCAAATTTTTATCTGATGCTCCTTTCGGAGCATTTAGACCTTACTCAGGTTTTTAGACGCTTTAGTAGTTATATTGTTTAGGAAAATAGATTTGTGCTAGATTGATATTGCCTACTTCTGGTAAGTTATAGTGTCCTCAGTTTATATCAACTGATGGAATGCTTCTGGATAAATGTATCAGTCAAGAAGAATACTGTGACTGCGGGAAAAAGACATTGTCCCTAGCCCCCTGCCTGCTTCATAAAAAATGTCAGACCATAAAGAGTAAGACATTTCCCAATGGCACTGAGGCCTAGTGAATTTTTCAAAGCAGAAATCTTAGGGATCCTGCTTTGCCGTTGGCTCAATGTGGGCCCTTGGGCAAGTTGCTTTTCTCCTGGACCTTCGGTCTAAAAATAAAATGATTTTGTCACTGGGGAAACAACCTATACCTATTGCTATTTTTTTTTGTTTGTTTTGATTGTTTTTTTAAAACAGCTTTGAATTTATTGAGACGTATAATTCACATGCCTACATTCACCAATTTAACGAGTAAAATTAATTTTTTAGTATATTCATAGGGTTATGCAACCATCACCATAATCTAATTTTTGAACATTTTCATTGCCCATAGAACAAACCATATACACATTAGCATTAAATTTCTATTTCCCTCCTATCTCCTTCCCTCCAGTCCTAAGCTACCCCCAATCTACTGTCTGTCCCTATAAACTTTCTTATTTGGTATATTTCTCATAAATGGATTTGTAAAATATATGGCCCTTTGTGGCTGGCTTCTTTCACTTAGCATAATATTTTCAAGGGTCAAACATGTTGTAGCATGTGTCAGCATTCCTTTATATTGCTGAATAATATTCCTCTGTATGGTTAATCCACACTTGATTTATCTATTTATTAGTAGATGGATATTAGGGTTGTTTCTGTTTTTTGGCAATTTGTATTGAGATATAAATCCTTTATCACATTTATTCTGCAGCTTGTCTTTTTACTTTCTTGATATCATTCGTAGCACAAAACTTTAATTTTGATGTAGTCATTTATATATTTTTTTCTTTTCTTACCTGTCTTTTTAAAAATATTATTATTTTTAAAATTAAAATTATTATTATTTATGCCTACAGCACCTAGTCTTCCTAAGTGTTCTCCCATCCAAGTACTAACCAGACCCGACCCTACTTAGCTTCCGAGGTCAGACATCAGACTTGTTCAGGGTGGTATGGCCATAGATCATGGACCATGGCTCCACTGGGGAGCAAACCCAAGACCTTGTGCGTATAAAGCAGACATGTTAACCACTACACTATGGAACCACGTCCTAAAAACAACTTTTCATTTTTCAATTACAGTTGACATATTATATTAGTTTCAGGTGTACAACACAGTGATCAGACATTTATATAACTTAGAAAGTAATAGTACCCCTCTGACACCATACATAGTTATTACAATATTATTGACTATATTCTCTATGCTGTATTTTACAACCCCATGACTATATTCTAACTACTAATTTGTACTTCTTAATCCCTTCCACTTTTTCACTTATTCCCCTAACCCCCTTCCCATCTGGCAACCATCGAAAGGTTGTTTGTATCTATGAGTCTGTTTATGTTTTGTTGGTTTGTTCAGGTGTTCTTTAGATTCCACATATAAGTGAAATGATAAGACATTTCTCTTTCTCTGTCTGACTTACTCCACTAAGCAAGCTACCCTCTAGGTCCATCCATGTTGTTGCAGATTTTACCTGACCTATACAGATTCAGGTTTGGTACAAGTGCTGATCCTGTGCTCCCTTGCAAAAGTCTCATATCACACCAAGTCTAGCTGCTGCCTGCCTCAGAATTGTGGACACTCAAGATGTGTTCAAGAAATATTGTAACTCGGGCTGGTGCTAGTTGCCTGCCACGAGAATTGTCTCCGGAGGGCTGCGAGCCAAGGCCAGTTGATTGTTGCTAAAACACCTCCCTTTTGAGAGTGCTTGGTGGAGCTGATTACCCAGCCATGAATATGCCTCCCACAATTTTTGAAGTAGATGGAGTATGATTCCAGGGACTCACCAGAGTAAAGCACTCATGGAGTCAATGAAGATTCAGATTTGATGCCAGATTTTGGGCCTGCCAGGGTCGCAGACCCCTGATATTTGTTTAAGAGATACTGCTTCTCTGGCTGGGATTGATTGTCTGCCAACAAAAGTTTCTGCCAAGGCCTGTTATTTGATGTCGATTGAAACATCTGCCAAGAGTGCAGGTTGGGGCTGGTTGGCTGGCAACCACATTGCCACAGGCAATTTGCAAGTTGGATAGGGCAAGATCTCAGTGAGTCATGGGGTACAGCAAGGGGAGTTCATCAGGCCAATGTAGATCCAGTATTGTCTGTGTGGGTGGAGGGCTCAACATAGGCAAAATGGCGCCCACCTGTAGTCGGCACTGTAGAAAGATTCAACAAAGGGACAATGGCAGTTGTCTCTCCAGCTCTCTCCCTGAAGCAACACAACTCAGTCTTTCTCTGTATGTCTCTGGTGCCTCCTGAGCTGGTGTCCCTCTGCCAGAGCTCAAGATGAGTTTATGCCTTTGGATTTCCAGTATCTTTCTGTCTCCCCCAAATGGTCAGAATCCCACTGATTTTTACAGCCAGATTATGTGGGAACTCTGCTTCCTGGCACTGGAACGGTGGGCTAAGCTGACCCAGTGTGGGTCTGTGGTGCATTGGTTGAAGCTGGGGCCCCTCACTCTTCCAAGAGGGCCTCTATGGCTGAGATATTTCTCCCGATGCTCAACCACCACATGCAGGTAGGAGCAAGCCCGTTTCGTGTCTTCACCCTGCCAATCAATCTCGAGGTGGCTTCTTCTTTATATCCTTATTTATAGGCATTATGTTCAGCTAGACTTCAGGTGACTCTGCAGCTTAATTGTTCTATAATTTAGTTATAATTTTAATGTGGTCATGGGAGAATGTGAGCACACTGTTTACCTATCCTGCCTTCTTGACTGTACCCTAGCATATCTAATTTTTACCATTTTAATTATGATATATCTTGATTTAAGTCTCTTTGGGTTCATCTTGTCTAAAACTCTGAGCTTCCTGGGCATGTATATCTATTTTCTTTGCTAAATTAGGAAAGTTTTCCATCAACATTTATTCAAATATTTTTTTTTCAATTCTTTGTTCCCTCATTTTTCCTTCTGGTACCCGTATATTACAAATATTGCTACACTCGATGTATCAAAAGCCCCTTAAACTATCTTTAATTTTTTAAATTTTTTGTTCTTTTTGCTGTTCTGATTGGGTGTTTTCTGCTACCTTATCTCTAAATCACTGATTCAGTTCTCTGCCTCATCTAATCTATTGCTGATACCCTGTAATGTATTGTTTATTTTAGTTATTGCATTATTCACCTATGACTAGTTCTTTTTTCATATATTTTATCTCCATTTTAATGTTCTATCTATTTGTTAAAGTTCTCACTGAGATCATTGAGTATCCTTATAAATAGTGTTTTGAACTCTGCATCTAGAAGATTTCTTATCTCTATTTTATTTTGTTTAGTTCTTTTCCTGCAGCATTCTTCTGTTCTTTCATTTGGGACATGTTTCATTGTCTTTCCATTTTGGCTGCTTCTCTGTTTTGGTTTTTATGTACTAGGTAGAGCTGCTATGTATCCTGGTCTTAGTAGAGTGACCTTATGTAGTAGGCATCCTGTGGGGCCCAGTGACGAAATCTCCCTTGTCGCCTGAGCCCAGTTCTCCAAGTGTGATTTTTGTGTGGAGTGTGTGTGCTCTCCAATTACAGTTGAGCCATGGTTGCTATTTATACATCATTGCAAAAGATTGACCCTCAGGCTGATGAATTGGTAGGTCTGGCAATGACTATAGTGTAGGAGCTGTTGTTCAAGGGCTGACCCTACACAGCAGAATTTGCTGTAGTAAGGCTCTGGTGACTGCCATGTATGCCCTTTTGGTGTGTCATTTGTGGATGTGGCTGAGTTGTACTCCAACTAGGGCCACTAGACATGCCAACCCTGGGAACTATACTGGGAAGGTCCCCAGCACAGACCAAGTTCAGCTACCTGTGTCCTGCCCAGAGCCACCTCTCTTGAACCATAAAATATTACACAAATATATTCCACTGGCACTGGTCTTGAGGGTACCTGGGAGGGGCTAAACTGTGAACCAAGGCTGGCTGCCGCTAGTGCTAGGTTCAGGGCTGCTTAAGAAGTACAGGACTATCTGAGGATAGAAGCTAATTGTTTAGGGTTTGTGTACCTTTAAGAGATTTTAGGAAAGTTCACAGCATGAGCTAAAACAAGCCCTTTGTATTGACAAGTCACTGAAAGCTGCTCGGTTGGGCCCACAATTTGGGTGAGGTGAGGTCTCAGGTTATCAACAGGGCAGGACAAAGGGTGTTAGCCAAGTTAATGGAGACCCAGATATGTCTGCATGCCGGGAAAATGAAAGGCTCAACAGAAAATGATACCTTCTGCCAGACCTTCCAGCTCTTTCTCAGAAGCCAGACAATTAAATTTCTCCCTGTATGTTTCTGGCACCTTTACAGCTTCTGCCCCAAAACTGGAGCTCAGAGTGAGTGAGTCCATCAGCAAGTAAGTTCATGTGTGGGCTTTTCAAGAGAAATATCTGGACTCCCACAGCCCTCTGTCTCACTCAGCCACAATCTCTTCTGGTTTTAGAAGTTGTGGGGACATTTCTTCCTGGCACTGATGGTCCTGGCTGGGGAACCCAGTGAGAGGCTAGGATCCCTAACTTCTCTGGTGGGACTTCTGAAGCCACAGAATCTTTCCTGATTCTCAATCACTACAGGTGGGTGTGAGGCCAGCTTGTTTTACATCTCTGCCTCTTCTACTAGTCTTGAGGTAGCATCTTTTGTAAAACCTTAGTTATAGGACTTCTGTTCATCTAGGCTTCAGGATATTCTCATTGATGATTGTTCTGTAGTTTAGTTGTAATTTTAATGTGGTTGTGAGAGGAGGGCAGTAAAACATTGTCCTACTCGAAAATCTTGACTGAAACTTAGATCATTTCATTTTTAAGCAGCAGAACATACATTCTTTTCAAGTGTACATGGAACAGTTTCCAAGATAGACCACATGATAGGCCTAAAAACAAGTCTCAATAAATTTGAAAAGATTAAAATCATACCAAACATTTTCTCTAACCATAATGGTATGAAACTAGACATCAATTACAAGAAAAACACTGAAAAACACACATAAAATATGGAGACTAATATGCTACTAAACAATAAATGGATTAACAATGAGATCAAGAATAAAAAAAAAAATCTTAAAACAAGTGAAAACAAAAACGCAAAGATCCAAAGTCTATGGCATACGATGAAAGCAGTCTTAAGAGGGAAATTCGTAGCAATACAGGCCTACATCAGGAAACAAGAAAAAGGCTTCCAGTCAAGATGGCAGAGTAGGTATACACTGTGCTTGCTTCCTCTCATGACCACATCAAAATTACAACTTAACTACAGAATAACCATCGTGGGAGTTGCCTGAAGTCTAGCTGAAGAGAAGTCCTAAAATGGGGACATACAGAAGAGGCCATCTCAAGAATAGTAGGAGGGGCAGAGATGCAAAACTGGCTGGTCCAACACTTGCCTGTGGCATTCAAGAATCAGGAGGGTTATTTTGGCTACAGAGTCCCCTCATCCACTTTGAGAAGCAAGGGGTCCCAGCCCTACACTGGGTTATCCAGCCAAGGGTTGCAGTGCCAGGAGGGAAAGTCCCCACAACTTATAGCTGTGAAAAACCAGCAGATTGGGGTGAGAAAGATAGAGGGCCAAGGGAGCTTCAGACTTTCCTCTTAAGGGGCCCTGCACGTGGACTTACTCAGTGACAAACTCACTCCCTCTGAACTCCAGCTCTGGGGCAGAAGCTTGAAAGGCACCAGGGACATATAAGGAGGAAATAGAGGTGTCAGGCTTCAGGGTGAAGGCTGGAGAGGCAGCTTTCTTCCAGACAGAAGTGCTGGAAGAGGGCATCCTTCCTTTGTTGGGCTCTTTCCCAACCGGATTGCAGACCAAGGCAGGCATCATATCTGAGTCTCCATCAATGTTGCTAAGGTTGCCTCACTCATATGATTCACTGAAACCCTTTTGGGGCCCACACAAGCCGCTTCCAGTGGCTTTTCCATACAAACAGCCTGTCTTGACTCATGCTAGAGACTTTCCTAAAATCTCTCAAAGTTCACAAAGCATAACAAGCAGCATCTGGCCTTAGCATGTCCTGTACTTCTTGCAGAACAGTTCCAAGCCTGGCACTAGTAGCTACTGGCTTCTATTTGTGGCTTGCCTTCGAGGCATTTCCAAGTTCCGCATAGGTGGTAGCCATCGGTGGATCGTTGGTGACTTATGCCAAGTAGCCCTGGACAGGGCATAGGCTGCAGCTGAATTTGGCCTGCAGCAAAGTTCCTCCCAAAAGGCCCCAGCCTGGATGCTTAGTAGTCACCTTCAGTCTGAGTCGGAACACCACCCAAGGTCACATCTGAGAATGACACACCAAAAGGGCAATAGGCAGGCACCAGAGCCCTGCTAAAGGGAATCCTGCTCTGTAGGGTCAGCCTTACACAAGAGCTCCTCCACTGGTCATGGCCAGTCATCACAACCAATCAAGCTTCCCATTGACAAGCAAACAGCAACCAAGGCTCAGCTACAGTAGGAGGACACACACAATTCATACAAGGGATATACCTGGAGCACCCGGCTCAGATGACCAGGAAAGACTATGCAACTGGGTCCCACAGCACTCCTAATACATAAGGTCACTCTACCAAGACTGGGAGATATAGCAGTACTACCTAATACATAGAAAAAAACACAGGTAGGCAGCAAAATGGAAAGACAAAGAAACATGTTGAATATAAAAGTACAGAACAAAGCTCCAGAGAAAGAAATTTTAAAAATGAAGACAAACCATCTACCAGATGCAGAGTTCAAAACACTGGTTATAAGGATGCTCAATGAATTTA
>NW_006438077.1:297358-345664 GCF_000325575.1 Pteropus alecto | reverse complement strand
TTTAACAAAGAGATAGTAAATACAAAAATGGAGGGAGAAAACATGAAAAATAGAACCAGCTAGAATTGAAGAATACAATAACCGAAATGAAGAATACCTTAGGAGGAATCGACAGTAGATTAGATGAAGAAGAAGATTGAATCAGTGATTTAGAAGATAAGGTAGCAGAAAACACCCAAACAGTACAGCAACAAGAAGAAACAATCCAAAAAAATGAGAATAGTTTAAGGGACCTCTGAGACAACATCAAGCATACTTACATTCACATCATAGGGATACCAGAAGGAGAGAGAGCAAGGCATTGAAAACCTATTCCAAGAAATAATGATGGAAAACATTCCTAACTTGGTGAAGGAAATAGACATATAAACCCAGGAAGTGCAAGAGATTTTCAAACAAGATGAACCTAAAGAGTCCCACACCAAGACACATCATAATTAAAACCCAAAAGATGAACAACAAAGAAAGAATCTTAAAAGCAGCAAGAGGAAAGAAGTTAGTTATAAGGAAGCTCCCATAAATAGTCAGCTGATTTCTCAACAGAAAATTTACAGGCCAGAAGAGATTAGCACCAAATATTCGAAGTGATGAAAAGCAAGAATCTAAAACCAAGATGACTCTACCTAGCAAAGCTATCATTTAGAATTAAAAGACAAATAAATAATTTTCCAGACAAGGGAAAGCTAAAGGAGTTCATCATCACCAAGCCAGCATTACAGGAAATGTTAGAGGGACTTATTTAAAAGTATAAAGAAAAAAAGAAAAATAAATAAATATTTTAATGATAGAATGGCAATAACTACATGTTTAGCAAGAATGACTTTAAATGTAAATGGACTAAATTCTCCAATCAAAAGATAGTATGGCTGAATGGATAAGAAAACAAGACCCTTACCTATGCTGCCTACAAGACATTTACTTCAGGTCAAAAGTCACACACAGACTGAAAGTAAAGAGATGAAAAAAGATGTTTTATGAAAATTAAAACAAACAAAACATGTTGGGGTAGCAATACTTATACCAGAAAAAATAGATTTGAAAAAGTTATAACAAGAGAAAAAGAATGCCCAGTTATCCCACTTCTTGGTATTTATCTGAAGAAACACAAAACACTATTTTGAAGAGACATGTAAATCCTTATGTTTATCGCAGCATTATTTACCATAGCCAAGCCAAGATATGGGGGCATCCTAGGTGTCCATTAGTGGATGAATGAATAAAGAAGAGGTGGTGTATATATATATATATACACACATACATACAATGAGATATTACTCAGAAATAAGAAAATGAAATCTTGCCATCTGCAACATGGATGAACATAGAAGGTGTTGTGCTGAGGTAAGTCAGATAGAGAAAGACAAATGTCATATGTGAAATCTAAAGAACAGTATAAACAAAGAACGGAAACAACCTCACAGATAGAGCATTTTGATGATTGTAAGATTTGGGGCATGGAGATGGCTGAAGAGGAAGGGGATTAAGAGGTACACGTTGGTAGTTATAAAATAGTCATGGAGATGTAGAGTATAACATGGAGAATACAGTCAGTAGTATTTTAGAAACTATATATGGTGTCAGATGGGTACTGGACTTATCGAGGTGATCGACTTGTAAGTTATGTAAATGTCTAATCACTGTGTTGTATACCTGAAACTAATATCTTGTATGTCAACTACAATTAAAAAATAAAAATCTAGAAATTAAAAGAAACAAGAGAAAGTTCAAATAAATAATCTAACCCTTTATCTAAAGTACTAAAAAATTAACACAAATACAGCCAAAAATGAGTAGAAGGAAGGAAATAATAAAGATCAGAGTGGAAATAAGTGAAATAGAGTCTAAAAACAGTACGAAAGATCAGTAAAACCAAGAGCTGCTTCTTTGAAAAAATAAACAAAATTTATAAACCTTTAACCAGATTAGTCAAGAAAAAAAGGAGGGCACTCAAATAAATAAAATCAGAAATGAAAGAAGACAAGCGACAAATGACACCACAGAAACATAAAGGAGTATAAGAAAATACTACAAACAATTACATGCTCATAAACAATAATTTGGAAGAAATAGATAAATTCCTAAACCATACAATCTTCTAAGATTCATCAAGAAGAACCAGAAAATCTGAAGACAAATTATTACTAACAAAATTGAATCAGTAATCAAAAAAAAAAAACCTCCCCATAAACCAATGTCCTGGACCAGATGGCCTCAAAAGTGGGTTTTTTTTTTCTTTTTAAACCAAACATTCAAAGAAGAATTAACACTTATTGTTCTGAAACTATTTCAAAAAATTCAAAAGGAAGGAAGGCTTCCAACCTCATTTTATGAGTCCAGCATTATCTTGATTCCAAATTTAAACAAAATCATTACAAAATAGAAAACTATAGGCTAACATCCTAATGAGTATTGACTTAAAAATCCTCCCCATGAAATTAGCAAACTAAATTCAGCAATACATGAAACAGATCATACACCATGATCAAGTGGAATTTATCCTTGTTATGGATGTTTGGTTCAATATCTCTAAATCAATTAACATAATACATAACATAAAAATCATATAATTATATCAATAAATGCTAGAAAAGCATTCACAATATCCAGCAGAATATTTTGAGGGAACATCCCTCAAAATAATAAAGGCCATATACAGCAAACCCACAGCTGACATCATACTCAATAGAGAAAAGCTAAAAATGTTCTCCTTAAGATCAGGAACAAGGCAAGGCTGTCCACTTTCACTACTTTATTCAACATAGTATTGGAAGTCCTAACCGCAGCAATCAGATAAGAAAAAAATAAATAAATAAAGGGATCCAAATTGTAATGGAAGTAGTAAAATTTTCATTATTTCCAGATGGCATGCTTCTACATATAGAGAATCCTAAAAATTCCACCAAAACCTATTAGAACTGATCAGTGACTTCAATCAAGTAGCCGGATTCAAAATCAATATCCAGAAATCGGTTGCCTTTCAATACACATATAACAAATTATCAGAAAGAGAAATTAAGAATCCAATCTCATTTAAAGTTGAATCAAAAAATAAAATGCCTAGGAATAAAATTTAACCAAAGAGGTAAAAGGATGTCCAATTAATATTGTTAAAGGGTAGATTTGCATGTCTTCTGTTTTAAAATGGTAGGTAGGGGAAATGTTTCCCAGTCACATAAGATTTCCATCGCCATATCATATATTATGCTCAGGTGAAAAAGACACAAATACTTCACATAAAGCTTGTTTAAACATACCAATTTTATCTAGACTTTCACTTTAATCCTACCAACCCTTACATTCCTAATTGTAGCCTTCATCTGTATTTCATTAAAAGGTTTTGGTTTTACAGTACTAGGTAGAGTAAGCATTCCCCAGTCAGACATAATATCCATTCTCATAAAACATTCAGGTAAAACTGTCATAACCCTTTCACATAAAATCTGTTTAAGCATTCCAATTTTCATCTAAAGGTACACCCTAATCTTAACATTTACATTTCTATATTATCTCAATATAATTGTAGCCTGCCTTAGGACTTATCCAACAGATTTTGGTACCACAGTGCATGAGGCTTCATGTCACAGAATCCCAGAAACATCTCTTCTCCACCCTCTGATCATTTACCTACTCATGTGTATAAGGCTTTGAGACCCCTGAAGTGGTCAATCCAAGGGATCTTTTGCTAATGGGTCTGATTATTGCCTCAGGCAGTTTGGGGATGGGTTCCCACTGTAATTTTTGCCTTCCACCTTTTAAAATTTATCCAAACTGGAGTAAATAAAGCATATTTATTTGAGACCTTTTAATGTTGGGGGCTAGCATGAAGTCCCATTGGTTTGCCAAATCTTACATAGTGTTATGTTAAGCCATTTTTTAAATCTCATCGTTGTCCTTTTTAGTCATATCATTTCTTAATAACCATCTAAAGATTTTCACCATGCTGCAATGATTCCCCTGATGCTCTACTCTGCCTCTCATTCTCTTTTTAAATTAATTTACTCTATTAGCATCTGTAAGACACATAAGGAAAACTGAGTCAGTAAATCCCATAACACTTCTAAAGAGACTGTTCGATTTTGTAGCAGTAAGTTTCCTGGGATACCTATGCAAAAGGTGCCCCCTTAGTGACAATATTTATTATAACCTGGGTAAAGGGCACATTTAGTTGGTGAATATCCCTATCATCATAAAGTTAGTTACACATGGCTTGTATGGGAGGCATATCAACTGCTTCATCTGGGGTGGTCTACTTGGCATTGATAGAGAGATACAAACAATCCTCTTCTCAGAGTAAACAGTGGTTTTCATCCAGTCCACCAGTCTTGTTATTCCCTCAGGAATAACTTTTTTGGGTTGCTAGGGCTGCCATAACAAAATGCCACAGTCTGGGTGGCTTAAACAACAGAAATTTATTATCTCATATATACGGAGGCTAGAAGTCCAAGATCAAGGTGCCAGCAGGGTTTGGTTTCTTCTGAGGTCTCTCTCCTTGGCTTACATCTCAATGCTCTCTCAATGTATCCTCACACATTTTTCCTCTATGTGTGCACACCTCAGATGTCCCCTTGTGTATCCAAATTTCAACTTCTTATAAGGACCAGTCAGATTAAATTAGAGCCCATCATTATGACCCCATTTAATCTTTAACACCTCTTTAAAAGTCCTACATCCAAATAAAGTACCATTCTGAAGTATTGTGAGTTAGGGTTTCAACATACGAAATTGAGAGAACCACAATTCAGCCTATAACAGTATGCCCTCTAGAGCCCCCCAAATTCATGTCCTTCATCCCAAAAGCTCAAATGTTTTTTTTTAATTTTTAATTTTTTAAATTACAGTTGACATTCAATATTAATTTATATTAGTTTCATGAGAACAACATAGTTGTAAGACATCTATATAATTTACAAAGTGATTCCCCTAATTAGCCTACTACCTACTGGCATTATAATTAGTTAATACAGTATTATTGACTATATGGCATGCTGTACTGTACATCCATCCCCATGAATATTTTGTAACTATCTATTTGTACTTCTTAATCTATTCAATTTTTCTTTTTATTTATTTAATTAGTTTCAAGTATACAGTACATTGGTTAGACATCTATATAGTTTGTGAAGTGATCCCACCAATCACTTCATCCTTCCCCTGACCCTCCACCTAGACAACGTATTAATGCTAACTACATTCCCTATGCCATACTCCCCATCCCTGTGACCATCCATTAGCTGCTAATTCGTACTTCTTTAACCCTTCACTCCATTCTCCCAGTCCCACAAACCCTCCTCCCCCGTCCATCACCAAATTGTCCACTACATTTATGAGTCTGTTTTTGATTAGTTTGTTCTTTTTATTCTTTAGATTCCACATATAAGTGAAATTATATAGTGTTTATCTTTGTCTGACTTAAATACCTTCTAGGTCCATCAAAGAAATATCTTTTTCCATCTTCTTCCTTTTAGTCTGTGTGTGTCTTTTAATCTGAAGTGAGTCTTTTGTATTTTTTCTTCTTAAAGAAGTCCCTACAACATTGCTTGCAATACTGGTTTGGTGGTGATAAATTCCTTTAGCTTAGTTTTTTTCTGGGAAGCTCTTTATCTGTCCTTTGACTCTCAATGATAGCTTTGCTAGGTTAAGTATCCTTGGCTGCAGATCCTGGATTTTCATCACTTTGAATATTTTTTGCCAAACTCTTCTGTCCTGCATAGTTTCTTTTGAGAAATCAGCTGCCAGTCTTATGGGTGTTCCCTTATAAGTAACTATCTGTTTTTCTCTTGCTGCTTTTAATATTCTTTCTTTGTATTTAACCTTTGGCATTTTAATTATGATGTGTCATGGTGTGGGCCTCTTTGGATCCCTGGTCTCTGGGATTGTCTGAGCTTCCTGGGGTTTTATATCCATTTACATCACCAGGTGAGGAAAGTTTTCCATTATTATTTCTTCATATAGCTGTTCAACGTCTTGATTTTCTTCAGTTAGGCTGATCAGATGGATATTTGAACCCTTAAAAGTGTACTATATGCACCTTAAATTATTTTTAGAGTCTTGATGTCTTATCTCTTGCCATTCTGATTGCATGTCCTTGGCTTTCCCATCCTCTAGATAGGACATTTGCTCTGTGCAGAGCAACCTCCATTATCCAGTTAGTTGACTGCAAGGCTTTGGAGGCAGGCACTGTGTCCACACTCTGGTATGAGGGAGGGCTCAAAAGGGAACATTGTATACTGCCAGCACTTCTGTACAGAGCGAATCTCGTCTTGACCCTCACTCTGACAGTCTCCCTGTAAGTCCCTGGTGTCCTTGCATGCAGCCGAATGGGCACTGGTGCTTAGAGCAAGCAGGTCTACCACAGTGAATATCTGCTTGCAGACACAGCCCCTTTAAGAGGCTTCTGCTGCTGCTGCTGCTGCTGCTGCTGCTGCTGCTGCTGCCGCCTCAGCCTCCATCCCATTCAGCTGGTCATGACCGGGCAGATCCGCATTGTCCTCCCGTCTTACCTTTTGCCGTTTCAGGATGATTTCTTGGATTTCTCCTTATTTTTATGGCTTGTTCATCTAGATCCAAGGTGATTTTTCCTTGCTGCTACTTGTTTCTGTCACAACTTTGATTTGGTCACCAGAGGGATGAACAGAGCTTCTATCATCTATGCTATTTTTTTCAGTCTCTCTATTCAACTTTTTAACCTAGCTCCCCAACTCCCCATCCATCTGACAATCATCAGTTTGTTCTCTGTATCTATGAGTCTGTTTTCATGTTTTTTATTTATTTTGTTCTTCAGATTCCACATATAAATGAGATGACATTGTATTTATCTTCCTCTGTCTAACTTACTTCACTTAGGATAATACCGTCCAGGTCCATCGACATTGTTACAAATGGCAAGATTTCTTTCTTAATAGCCAAGTAATATTTCACGGTATATAGGTACTACAATTTATTTAATCATCAACTGATGGGTACTTAGGTTCTTTTCATATTTTGGCTATTGTAAATAATGCTACGATGAACATAGGGGTGCATATATCTTTTCAAATTAGTGTTTTGGATTTATTTGATATTACCCAGAAGTGAAATTGCTGTGTCATAAGGTAGTTCTATTTTTAAATTTCAGGAATATTCATATTCCTGTTTTCCATAGTGGCTGCATCAATTTGCAATCACAACGAGAGTGCATAAGAGTTCTCTTTTCTCCATATCCCTGCCAACATTTTGTTGATTTTTATTTATTGATGATAGCTATTCTGACAAGTGTGATGTGATATTTCATTGTGGTGTTAATTTCCATTTCCCTGATGATTAGTGACATTGAGCATCTTTTCATGTCTATAATCATCTGTATGTCTTCTTTGGAGAAATGCCTATTCTGGTTTTCTGCCCATTTTTAATTGATTTTTTATTATTATTATTATCAAGTTGTATGTGTTCTTTATAAATTTGCAGTATTAACCCCTTAAGAGATGTATCCTAGGCAAATATCTTCTCATTCAGTAGGTTGTCTTTTGTTTGCTGATGGTTTCCTCTGCCATGCAAAAACTTCTTAGACTGATATAGTGCATTTGTTTATTTATTTTTTTATTTTAGTTTCCCTGAGAAGATATATTAGAAAAAAAATATTACTAAGAGAAATGTCAGAGAGTTTACTGCCTATGTTTTCTTCTTGGAATTTTATAGTTCTGGGTCCTACGTTTAAGTCTTTAATCCATTTTGAGTTTATTCCATTTTGAATATATGATATAAGAAAGTGGTCTAGTTTTATTTTTTTTCATTTATCTGTCTAGATTTCCCAGTACAATTTATGGAATAGACTGTCTTTATTCCATTGTATATTCTTAACACCTTTGTCATAGATCAAATGACCATGTAGGAGTGGATTTATTTCTGGGCTCTCCATTCTGTTCCATTGATCTATGTGCCTGTTCTTATGCCAGTACCATGCCCTTTAGATTACTATAGACTTATAATATAGTTTGATATCAGGTAAAGTAAAACCTCCAACTTTGTTCTTTCTCAAAACTGCCGTGTCTTTTAAAGGTCTTTTATAGTTCTATATAAATTCTTGGATTATTTATTCTAGTTCTGTGAAAAATACCATTGATATTTTGATAGAGATTTCATTGAATCTATAGATTGCCTTAGGTAGTAAGGACATTTGAAAGATGTTAATTCTATCCATGAGCATAGTATATGCTTCTATTTATTTGTGTCTTCTTCAATTTATTTTTTCAATGACATAAATTTCTGAGTACAGGTTTTTTTGTTTGTTTTTTATTTGTTTTTTTTGTTTTGTTTTTGTTTGTTTGTTTGTTTTTACCTTCTTTGTTAAATTTATTCCTAGGTATTTTTTTCCCATTTTTATTGAAATATAATAGACAATTAGTTGCTTGTATTCACATTCTACAATTCAATAAGTTTTTTTTATTTTCAATTATAGTTGACATAAAATGAATACCAGTTTCAGTTGTATGGCATAGTGATCAGAGATCTACATGACTTGCAAAGCGATCAGCCCACTAAATCTAGTACCCCTTTTCTCCTTACATATTTATCACAACATTACTAACCATCTTCCCCATGCTACACTCTAAATCTTCATTTCTATTCTGCAACTATCCATTTGTACTTCTTAATTCCTTTGCCATTTTTGTCCCCCCAACCCACCTCCTATCTAGTATCCCTCCCAATATTCTTTATATCTATGAGTTTATTTCCGCTTTTGTTGTTGATTTTATTCTTTAGATTCCACATGTGCGTGAAATCATGAGATATTTGTCATTCTCTCTCTGACACATTTCATTCAACGCAATATCCTCTAGGTCCATCAAGGCAATATCTTTTTCCATCCCCTTCCTTTTAGTCTATTTGTATCTTTTAATATGAAGTGTGTGTCTTATAGGTAGCATATGTAAGGGGCTTGTTTTCTTAACCATTCAGCCGTTCTATCTTTTGGTTGGAGCACTTAATTCTTTTTCATTTGAAGTAGTTGTTGAAAGGAATGTAGTTATTACCATTTTTTTGTTCCTGTTTTTGATACAAGTTTTTCTTCATAAAGAATTTCCTCCAACATTTCCTGTAATACTGACTTGGTATTGATAAAATTCCTTTAGCTTATTTTTGTCTGATAAGCTCTTTATCTGTCCTTCAACTCTAAATGAAAGCTTTGCTGGATAAAGTACTCTTGGTTGTAGATCCTAGGTTTTCATCACTTTGAATATTTTGTGCCAAGCCCTTCTGACCTGCATAGTTTCTTTTGAGAAATCAGCCAATCTTATGGGTGCTCCCTTTTAGGTAACTGTTTTTCTCTTGCTGCTTTTAAGATTCTTTGTATTTAACCTTTGGCATTTCAATTATGATGTGTCTTGGTATGAGCCTCTTTGGGTTCCTGGTTTGGATGACACTGAGTTTCTTGGGGTTTTATGTCTAAATTCACCAGGTGAGGGAAGTTTTCCATCATTATTTCTTCAAATAGCTCTTCAAAGTCTCTCCCTCACCCTGGTACCCTTATGACATGGATATTTTTACCTTTAATAGTGTCCTATAGGATTCTTAAATTATTATTACAGTCTTGGCTTCCTTTTTCTTGCCATTCTGATTGAGTGTCCTTAGCTTTCCCATCCTCTATATAGGACATTTGTTCCTCTTCTTTATTCACTTTTTAAATTCCACTTGATATACTTTTCCTTTCATATAATGTGTTCTTCATTTCTGACTGGTTCCCTCTTATAATCTTCATTTCCATTTTTATGTTTTTTTTTATCTCTTTGTTAAAATTCTCACTGAATTAATTTATACCTCCCATAAGTTCATTTAGTATCTTTATAACCAGTGTTTTGAACTCTGCATCTGTTAGATTGTTTGACTTCATTATTTCTGGATCTCTGTTCTTTTCTCTCATATGGTTTCTGCTTCTTTGTCTTCCCATTTTGGCTGCCTTTCTGTGACTGTTTCTAGGTACTAAACAAAGTTCTTAAGTCTCCCGGTCTTATTAATGTGGCTTTGTGTGATAGATGTCCAGCACAGTCCTGAGAGGTGTTCAGCTGCAAGCCAAATTTAGCCCAGCCTGTGCCCCTCTGGGGCCACCTATTAAGATTCAGCAAGCAACCCACAGATGCTGTGCTTGTAGTTACTTCAAAAGGCCATACCAGAAACCAAGGCCAGGTGCCACCATTGTGATTCTAGGTGCTGCTCAGCAAGGGTTATCTAAGTGGGGACACACCTGCATGTGGCTTGGGGTGTGGCCTCAAGTTGGGGGAGGTGGAGTTTCAGAGAATCCTCTGGGCAGAGAGACTTCTGTTATCTAGTTTGGTGATGTCCCTGCACAGAGGGCGGTGCTGCCTCAGCACACTGGGAGGGAGGAGGGCTCAGCAGGGGAACAATAGATACAACTGACACTTATGTGCAGAGCGAGTCTTGCCTCGGCCCTCTCTCCCACAACTCACTGTCCCCCTGTAAGTCCCTGGTGACCCTTGTGCAGCTGAACCGGTACTGGTGCTCCGAGAAAGCAGATATGTCACTGCTAAAGTCCATTCGTGGACACGGCCATTTAAGATGCATCTGCATCTGCAGGCTGCCACTGCCACTGCCACAGCCTTGGTCCCACTCAGCTGCTCACGAACAGGCAGGTCCGCTTTCTCACCCCGTCTTACCTACTGCCATTGCAGGGTGATTTCTTAGTTTTCTCCCTAGTTGCATGTCTTGTTCAGTAGATCCCAGGTGTTTTTTCCTTGCTGTTTGCTCCTTGTTTCTGTCACAACTTTGATTTGGTAGCCAGAGGGATGAACAGTGCCTCTATCATTTACACTATTTTTTTTCTCTCCTATTCCTAGGTATTTTATTTTATTTTTTGAGGTATACTGATATCTGTAATTTAATTTGTCATAAAGACAGATGGATTTGTTGTTAGAATGATATAAAATGCATAGATATATGATAAAATAAAATATGTATTACATAATCTATGTATGGGTATTTGGGTGAATAGTATACCATTCTTTCCTTTTTTTAACTTTTTAATTTTTTAAATTTTATTTTATTATTAGTTTCAAGTATACAGTACATTGGTTAGACATTTATATAGTTTATAAAATGATCCCCTTAATTGCTCTTTCACTCCTCTGGCTCTCCACCTAGCCATTACATTAATGTTGACTGAATTCCCTATGCTGTGCTCCCCAACCCAGTGACCATCTATTAACTACTAATTTGTACTCTTTAACCCTTCGCTCCATTTGCCCAACCCCTCAACGCCCCCCATCTGTCACCAGATTGTCCTCTATATTTGTGAGTTTGTTTTTGATTAGTTTACTCTTTTTGTTCCTTAGATTCCACATATAAGTGAAATCATATGGTATTTATCTTTCTCTGCCTTATTTCTCTCAGAATAATAACTTCTAGGTCCATCCATGTCGTTGCAAATGGTAGGATTTAATTTTTTTATTGGCTGAGTAATATTCCATTGTGTATATGAACCATAACTTCTTTATCCAATTGTCTGTTGATAGGCATTAAGGTTGCTTTGATATTTTGGATATTGTAAATTGTGCTGCCATGAACATAAGGTGCATGGATCTCTACTAATAATTGTTTTTGTTTTGTTTTGTTTTGTTTTGTTTTGTTTTATTTTGTTTTGTTTTTTGATGAATATCCAGAACTGCAATTGCTAGGTCAAAATGTCAATCCATTTTAAATTTTTTTGAGAAACCTCTAGACTCTTTTTCATAGTGGCTATCCCAATTTGCAATCTCATCAACAGTGTATGAGGGTTCCCTTTTCTCCACATCTTCACCAACACTTGTTGTTCTTTGATTTATTGATGATAGCCATTTTGACAGGTGTGAGGTCATATTTCATTGTGATTTAATTTGCATTTCTCTTATGATTAGTAATGTAATTGTTAATGAAATTGTTGATTTCTCCTGATAGTTCATTATTGGTTTATAAAACCACAATCAATTTCTATATATTAATTTTGTATCCTGCTAATTTATTGAATTCATTTATCGGTTCTAACAGTTTTTTGGTGGAATCTTAGGGTTCTCTATATATAGTATCATGCCATCTGTAAATAATGACAGTTTTACTTCTTCCTTTCTAGTTTGGATGCCTTTTATTTCCTTTTAGTCTCTTATTGCTATGATTAAGACTTCCAATACTATGTTGAATAATAATGTTAAAAGTGGACAACTCTTTTCTCATATTTGATCTTAAGGAAAATACTTTTAGCTTTCCTTCATTGAGAATAATGTTAGCTGTGGGCTTGTCATATATAGTCTTTATTATATTGAGGTATGTTCACTCTGGATTTCATCAAATGCTTTTAATCCATATGTTTATAGAATCATGTGATTTTTATCATTTAATTTATTAATGTGTTACATTACATTAATTGATTCGAGAATGTTAAAGCAAACTTGCATCCCAGAATTAAATCCCACTTGATCAAGATGTGTAATCTTTTTAATGTATTGCTGAATTCAGTTTGCTAATATTTTTTTGAGGCTTTTTGCATGTATGTTCATCAGGGATATCAGCTTATAATTTTCTTTTTTTTTGGTAAAGTCTTTTTCTGTTTTGAGAATTAGAGTAATTGTGGCCTCATAAAATCAGCTTGAGAGCCTCCTCTCTTCTTGAATGTTTTGAAATCATTTGAGAAGATTAGGTGTTAAATCTTTGAATGTTTGGTATGATTCACATATGAAGTCATCCAGTCCAGGAATTTTGTTTGTTGCAAAAGCTCAAATGTCTTAAACCTTTCCAGCATCATCTCTAAATCTTAAATCTCGTGTAGATCAAGAGTGGATGAGACTGAAACTGATTCTTCTGAAGCAAAATTTTCCTTCAGCTGTGAATCTGTGTAACTGGACAAGTTACATGCTTTTAAATAACAGTGATGGAGCAGGAATAGGATAGACATTTCCATTTCAAAAGGGAAAAAGTGGGAGCACAGAGAGTCATTAGTTTTAATCAAGCCCAAAAGCTAGCAAATTCCATCAGATTTTGAGGATTAAAAATAGTCTTCGCTGCTTCAATGTTCTGTCCTCTGAACTCATTAAGGTAGTGGTCTCAGCCCCTTGGCCCTGAAGTCCTGAGCCCAATTTAGCCCACAACTCTTGCTGTGTGTCTAGATCATTATTATTTTTTGTTTGTTTGTTTAGAGGGAAGTGGCAAAGTTATATTCAGAGACTGATTCTGTCTTTGCCACCTAATTATTAATCACAAGTTTCCTGTGAGATTTAGAATAATTTCACAAGCCAATAGCATACAGAATATCTCATAATAAGCCAAATAAATAAATATTCTAAACAACTGACAGATTAATTACATTATTAATCCAGGCAAGGGGAGACAAAAGGAATAAAGTCCAAATTTGACAGAGATGTACCATTTTACACAAGGAGGTACTGAGAAAAATAGAGGCCAACCAAGAGCTCATTTCCTGCTGCCAGTGCAAAATGAACATCTTCTGTTGTTTAAAGCACATTGCTAGGGAATGAAGTGCTTGTGTAGGCGGGCAGGCTAATCTCTTTCATGAGGTTACTGCAGAGTTTCTCACCACTGTCTATTATGAGTCACCTTGCTGAGGCAGGAGCTAATGCCCCAAGTGTCTTCAGAAATTTTTAGGTTGTGAAGATTCACTTCACCTAAACCCAAACTCTCAACTAGTTCTCACAAACTCTCAGTATTTACACTCCAAATGTCATTTTGCCCTAGTTCCTTCTCCATGTGTTCTTATCAACAAGTCCCCAGCAGGAACCCACAGCAGCTGGCCTGCTGAGGTCCTTATCAGTGACAACATGTGAAATGATGACATCCGGATACAACTTATTTCATACTCATGTGGAAGCAACTTTGTTTATGTCATAAACAAGTGCTTTAAAACAACCTCACTTAAGTCATAAACAAGTAGATTTGAAATCATATCCAACCAATACACAAGTGAGTCCTGCTTCAACCCAAACATGCTCTTCCACTATAAAGTGATCATAAGCTCTAAATCAGTCAGTTTTACAGTCCATTTTAGTAAATGTTCCTCAGGGAGCTGATAATACTGATCCACAAAATGAGACAATTCCTTCACATGATACTCCCTGGTTTCAGTAGGTTATTTTGTTTTTCCCTTCTCATACTGTGAACTATGTTCTTGGAGATCAGAGTCTTAGAGGTATATCTATTGCCCTGGCATAATTTTTCCCTTTGTTGGTGGCTTTGAGTCTAGAGGCTGAAGCTCAGGCTGATTTAAAACTGAGCTTGGTCCAGCATAAATATCTAACTCAGTATTCTCTTTTCGGATAACAGTAATCAAGGAATTTATATTCTACTTTTTCCTTATCACTTTGTACTTCCTTATGCAATAAGTGAACCAGCTCCCTGGGTGTGACAGTTAATTTTAGTTGTCAATTAAACTCAGCTAAGAGGTGTTTAGATAGCTGGTAAAATATTTCAGGGTAAGTCTTTGAGGCTGTTTCTGAAAGATTAACATTTAATTTAGTAGACTGAGTAAGATCTACCCTCTCTTCTTCCTTAAGCTGAGCCATTCATCTTTTCCTCTCCTCAGACATCAGAGTTTCTGGTTCTCTGGCCTTTGGACTCTGCAACATACACCAACACCCTCCTTGGTCTTCAGCCCTTTGTCCTTGAACTGTGATTTATAGTATTGGCTCCCCTAGTTCTCTGGCCTTCAGACTCAGACTATTTATATCTATTCAGACTATTTATATCTATCTAGGTAGGTAGATATAAATAGATATTGATATAGAGAGACCCACAAGTTAGAGTTCAGTCCCACAAGTCTGCCTTTACTTCAGGCACCAATCACAAGTCCCAAAAGCCACCTTCACTTCTGACAAAACAGCTATAAATTGGGGAGTGGGTTCCCACAACCCCACCGCAGGCTTGATAATTTGTTAGAATAATGCATAGAACAAAGGAAAGATTTATACAGATAATTACAATTTTATTATAAAGGATACAACTCAGAAACAGCCAAATAGAAGAGATTCATGAGGCAAAGTATGCAGGAGGAGGGGTAAGCAAGGATTCCATGAATTCTCCAGGCATGCCATCATTCCAATACATAAATATGTCCACCAACATCAAACTTTGTTGTTTAAGAGTATCACAAGAGTTTTCATAAGAAAAATGAAGACCCAAAGAAGCCACTAGGACTGAGAATTTATGTACTTTTTAAATAAAGGAATAATAAATTTGTAAAGAGATGAGACAAAGGGTTTTGAGATGGGGCAATAAATTTTTGAACAGTGACTAGGAAATACATGGGGGAAACTAATAAGAGATAGGGTTATTTTTTATTTTTATCAAAGTATCCTATTTTCATTTTATTTTTTAAAATTTTTAATTAAATTTATTGGGGTAACATTGGTTAATACAATTATATAATTTTCAGGTGTACGTTATCATTTGACATCTGTATATTCTATTGTGTGTTTACCACCCAAAGTTGTTTCCTTCAGCTACCATATATTTAATCCCCTTTACCCACTTTATTCTCCCCCTAAACCCTATATTTGACCCCCTTTACTCTATCTCCCCTCTCTCCCATCCTACTAGTAACCACTACTCTATAGTCTTCTATAAACACTAGCCTATAGTCCATGTCCATGAGCCTCTATTTGTTTGTCCTGCTCATTTGTTGCTTTTAGGTTTATATCCCACATATAAGTGATATCATGTGATTTTCAACTTTTTCTGTCTGGCTTATTTCGCTAAGCGTGATTATCTCAAGGTCGATCCATGTTGTCACAAATGGCAGTATTTCAGCTCTTCTTATATTCCATTGTATGTATATGTACCACCTCTTCTATAGCCAATCATCTATCGTAGGACACTTTGGTTGCTTCCAATTCCTGGCCACTGCAAATAATGCTGCTATGAACATCGATGTGCAAATATCTTTTTGGATATGAGTTTTCAAGTCTTTGGGGTAAATACCCAGTAGAGGGATTGCTGGATCATATGGTAGATCAATTCTTAGTTTTTTGAGGAACCTCCATACTGTTTTCTATAGTGGCTGTACCAATTTGCAGTCCCACCAGCAGCATATGAAGGTTCCTTTTCCTCCACATCCTCTCCAACATGTTGTTACTTGTCCTGTTGATTATAGCTATTCTAAAAGGTGTGAGATGGTATCTCATTGTGGTTTTGATTTGCATTTCCCTAATAGCTAGCGATGTTGAGCATCTTTTCAAATATTTGTTGACCATTTGTATGTCCTCCAGATAGAAGTGTCTGTTCAAGTCCTTTGCCCATTTTTTGATTGGATCACTTATTTTTTGTTGTTATTGAGTTGCAGGAGTTCTTTGTGTATTTTGAAAATTAAGCCCTTATTGGAAGTGTTGCTTGCAAATATATTTTCCCATTCGGATGGTTGTCTCTTAACCTTGTTGTTGATTTCTTTTGCTGAGCAGATGCTTTTAGTTTATTGTAGTCCCATTCATTTATTTTCACTTTTACTTCCCCTGCTTTTGAGGTCAAATTCATAAAATCCTCTTTAAGTCCAAAGTTCTTGAGTTTAGTTTCTATGTTTTCTTCTTTGCATTTTATTGTTTCAGATCTTATATTCAGGTCCTTAATCCATTCTGAGATAATTTTAGTGTATGGTGATAGACAACTGTCTAGTTTCATTCTTTTGCAGGTTGTTTTCCAGTTTTCCCATCACCATTTACTGAAGAGGCTTTCCTTTATCCATTGTATGTTTTTGGATTTTTTGTCAAAAAACATTTGTCCATATAAATATGAGTATATTTCTGGAATCTTGATTCAGTTCCACTGATCCACGTGTCTGTTTTTCTGCCAATACCATGCTGTTTTATTTTTGTCGCTTTGTAGTACAATTTGACGTCAGGCAGAGTGATGCCTCCAGCCTTTTTCTTTTTTCTCAGGATGGCTTTGGCAATTCAGAGTATATAAGGGTTATTTTAATAGGGTTGTTTGTACAGATATATTTTAGCATCAGCTCCCAGTCTCAGGTGATAAGAATGTTCATCTCTTCTTGGTACAGGGAAGGGTGCCTTTCTCATGAAATATTTTATGACCTGCTCTTAGATAAAAAGGGAGAAGTCAAAGAGCCCTTTCTACATTTACCCTTTCTCAAATTCCTTCAGCTTAAAAGAATCGAAATGCCAAAGTGGCACATTTTGGATTGGCATGCTCTGTACAACTTCAATAATATAGTAATGGGAAGGAAAAATATTCAAAGGTATTTAGGAGTTATAATTGGTTGAGTCAGATGAAATATTAGATGTGGATATTGAAGAGGAGTGATAATTTTAAGAGCTTCAGAGGAGAAGAAATAAATGATAATATAAAAGGTGAAATACAGGAATGACAATGGATTTTGAATATACGGTAATTATGTGTTTGATTTGGTATAAGCTACATTGAAATACGTGATTGACACATCTAGTAAATTTATGTAAGCATATGTCTGAAATACAGATCGAATTTAGATATATAAATTTTAAAGTGATCTGTGCATAAAGTGTACATAATATTATTTGGTTGCATACTTTATTTGGAAAAAACATAGATCAAAAAGAAAATACCAAAGATAAGACTTTTGGCAAACATTAATATTTAAAAGTTGAAGAAAAAGAAATCAGCAAAGAAGATTAGAAGGATGGAATAGTAAGAGGATGAGATCGAATGTGCTTACCAGGAAAAAATATATGAAAGAAGGAATTTCTGGAATGAAGGATTTTTGTCTTAACTGATGAAGATAGATTAAGTAGGGGAGTTACTTAAGAGACAACTGGATTTAGTAATCAAGGGATCATGGGATCATTGACTTACAACCCAAAAGGAGATCAAAGATGAATTTAACAGTTTCAGTAAAGAGTTAGGATAAAAACAAACAAACAAACAAAACAAAAAAATACCAAAAAACTATTGCAGTGATTGGAAGGTGAAAGGAAGGAGGGAGTCATCTAGAACCGACTAATCTTTAAAAAAGTTTTGTGGTGAGAGAAAAGAGGAAAATAGTGCAATAGATTGAGAAAATTACTAGTTTAGGGAAAAGTGCTCTAAAATAATCCTGCATATTTCTATATGCCAAAGAGAGGAAATTAGTGGAAAGGAAGAGATCAAGAGTAACAATTCATTAAAGATTCTAGAGTAATAGGCTTTAGAGAATTTGAAAAGAATACATTAGGAACAATTAGTTGTAGAAAAGACAGCACTTCTTTCACTCTGGTTGAAAGTAAAGCTTCTTAAAACTTTTGTTACACTACTCTACTGTATCATGTTTTTTAAGTCAATCTGCAATTATCTGTTATAGAGAGGACAGAAATAGGAAGAATCAAATTTGAATATAAACAAAAGATTTGTGTTTTACTTGCTTAAACTGTAAGGATGAGAAGATGGCTATGGTTGAATGATGATGAAAATAATCCAAATGGTAGAAAGAAAGGGTAACCTTTATAAATAAGAACAGACTTTTCAAAAAGATGACAAGGAATTGATTGCTTTGAATTAAAAACACAGAATAACAAACTGTATACAAAAGTCAGCCTTTGTAAAAAATAGCCTTCAGAAGTATGAAAGTTCTATAAATGTGCCTTAGTACTCCAATTCCTAATATATTGTATGTATGGGTAAAAGTCATGTAAAAATGTCTTCAAAAACTAGATAAGGCTATTTGCATTTCACTCTTATCTGATTGTTTCCTTCAAAGCTCCCTAAACAGCAGAAAGTCCCTTATTCAATTTCTAGAAGTTTTACAATGCTGCAGTAAAGTTTTCATACTGAAATGCCCACGATAGACCTGCACTGAATTAAAGGACTGATCAAATCTGGGAGATGAATTTATGATACACTGCTTTGTCAGCAAACTTACCATTTGCTGAATAAGAACTGATAAACAGAAAATCAATTTAAACAAGTATAACAGTTATACCATTCTAGTGGGAATACCAACTCTAGAAAGTGAGTATGCTAGGTATTAAAATAAGTGTTAAATTCTAGATAGAGAATATTTACAAACCTCTTCCTTGCTTGTATATTTTTATGTAGTTAAATATTTTTTACTAAATAAAGATATTTGAAATAATTTTGATTATGTGTTTAATATTCCTAGTGTAAATCATTGTTATCTCATACCCATAAAGTATTGTTGATAAGGATTGCAATAGAAAGTATAACAAATTTAACTAAGAACTTAATTTTAATTAAAACGCTCCTTTAATTACAACATTCCCCTGCTGTGGTTCGATATAAAAATTTTTATTAGAGTTTGAAAATACCCTTTTGTATAACTCAAATATTTTTAATGTATAGAGTTCTTTGAAATCAAACTATACATAAAAATATGTATTACAGAATCAGCATTTTTGTGGCATGAAAGGCAATATGCAAATTGTTGGGTTTAAAAACAAGCCAGTTCTGAGATGTACAACATATCAACACCTTTATTGAAGGACTTTTTTTTATCAGACAAGATACTGCTTGCATTTAAAACTATGTCATATTATAAATATTGCTTAGCTGAAAAGCTCTTATGTCCTTACCCTTTCTTTAAATGGAATATAGTTACACTAAGTGTCAGTAAAAGCAGCTCGAGAAGCAGATCTTTCTGAGAGAGAAGTTAAAAGCAGAATATTCACAATAAAGTCTTTGTAATTTGGCAGGAAATATCAAAGCCAAAAGATAGTACATAACTCTGCTGAGAATAACCTGTTCTATAGTTTTAATCTCAACAATTTAACTTGACATTGGTATTGTTATGTATGGGCGTATATTTTTTCAATTAAAAAATCTGGACTCCTTGAATGTTTCAACATCATTCTATTTTGTGTCAGAGAAAACACATGGGGACTCGATTCTATGGGAAATGGAAGGATTTGTCTCTAAATCCAGGCATTTACTAATGTAACTTTGGAACCACATGCCACCCAGCAGAGCAGACAATAGCAGATTGGCTGTTCTTTATGGAAATTACAATTTTGAGGTACTCTGCTTTGTTTACATTGTTTCTAACTCATCCTTAAGCTCATACAAACTCACTCTTCTTTCTTGATTATGGATCTGGTTAACCTTAGAAATAATGAATTATAAAACATTAGAATTTAAATGCTGTAAAAATTCATTTCCTTAGAATATTAAACAAGTTCAGCCTTTTACTCTGCTCTTTTGGATCTAAGGTACATATTTGCATATTTACCTTACAGAGGCTAGACACAATGTGCTTCTGTTGGTACAAAGCTTAAGTATAATGTGGATGCTTATGAATTAATCAATTACCACCAGGGCAACTGGTCATAGAAGAGAACAAGAGGAAGTGATTTAAAAAAAAAAAGTGATGTTTGACTGGGGATTGGAATTATTGTGTGAACATAGAGTATGAGAAATTTAAATTTAAAAAGATCCAGAAGGAGAGAGAAAACAAGATTGTAAGGAATATAGCATCATGGAGAAAAAACTACCTGGCTTTTAATATGTCTACAATAAACTTGTCCAACCAAATGAAAATCCATTCTGCTTTGAAAATGTTATTCAGTGTGATTCCAAAATCTTCCTAGATAATGATGGCACTATTAAACCACCCTCATCATTTGAAAATTACTTGTTCACCAAACTCTCACTGTATGATTTTTTTACCCTAGTTCTTGACACATAACAGATTTCCAGTATACATCTGTCGAAGGAATCTTATAACGTTTTCAGAAGAGCAATAGTAATCTTAATACATCATCAATCCATGGTCTAATTTTGTCCTCTATAAACTGATATGGCCTGGATTGTGTCCCCTAAAAATATTTATGCTGAAGTCTTAATTCCCAGTACCTAATAATGTGACCATATTTGGAGTTAACATGAAGTCATTAGATTGGGCCATATCTAATATGACTGGAGTCATAAGTAGAAGAAATTTGGACACAGACATGCATAGAGGAAAGACCATGTTAAGACACAGGAAGATGACTGTTTATAAGCCAGGGAGAGAGGCTTAAAACAAATCCTTCCCTTGTGGTCCCCTCAGAATATACCAACCCTACTGGCACTTTGATCTTGGACTTCCAGCCTTCAGAGTTATGAGAAAATACACTTATGTTGTTTAAGCTACCTAGTGTGTGGTACTTTGTTATGAAAGCCTTAGCAAACCAATAGATGTTTTTTCAGTTGTGCAAAAATTACCAGAAATTTCCTATTTTGGAATAGTTTCAAAATGACTTTATTAGGCATATTTAGGTAAAATTAAGAAATATCACTAAACAAAGAACTGACACCCTCCTTTAGACTATTTCCCAAGGCCCCTTTTGCTACATCCTTCCTGACCACTGCCATCCCTGTCCTAGCCCATACATGCTCATGCACTCAAAATCAACTTGGGACCACTAATGAGAGTTAAGACAAAAAGTTATAAACAGAACTAAAACAGACCCATAGATATAGATAACAAACCGATGGTTGCCAATGGGAAAGGGGGTGGGGAGATTGAAATGATAAAAAATTAAAAATTAAAAAATTAAAAAGAAAGAAAAACAAATAAATGTAAAAAAAAAAAAAAGTTGCCTAAACCTGTACAAGTGGTCATTAGAACAATGCAGTTAGACGCAATGGATTAGATGTATACATAGCAACATACAAGAATTCTAAAAACAGTGTAAAAAAAGAAAATACTACATTAGAAGAGACAGTTTGACACAGTTTTTAAAACTATAGAGTCAATAGCCAGTATTGGTTTTTATACTGGCTCTTCTACTTTCTGTGTGTATGACCTTGACCAAATTACTTAAACTCTCTGTGCCTTAGTTTTCTCCTCTGTTTATAGGCATAATAATAATAACTACAGCATACTGTTATTGTGAAGATTTAAAAAAGTTAGTACATGTAAAGAAGCTTAGAATAGTGTCTGGCATAGGGAAAATGCTATGTCTCTGCTAACAATAATTTATTTAAAATTAATACCATTTGTACAAATTAAAAACACATGCACATAAAATAACAATACACAGTTTCAAATCATACCTTCAAACAAAAAATACATATTAAACACATTATAATGGTTATATACATGAATAAATGAGTTAACGAATTAATGAATGTACAGAAAGGAAAGGAGCTTTACACAGATTGTTGACTGATAATGTACTTGTGAACTAAGGGATATGATTGAATTAACATTCTTTGCCTGATTTGCAAAAGGAAAAGGAAGGAAAGAAAGGAAAGAAGGAAGGAAAGAGGAAAGAAAGGAAGAAAAGAAGGAAGGAGTGATTAAAGAGGGAAAGGCTTTCCAGTACCAGCATACATAAATTGAAGACCTTGGGTTTAAAAATATATAACTCAAAGACAACATTTATAATCCTGAAGTTGATATGTCTGTGGAGCACACAGCATATATTGCCCCCCAAAACTCAAGTTCAGAACCTGTTCAAATAAATAATTTTTCCTCAGTAATCAAAAGAACTTTTGGAGATATTAGGCTTAGGTCCCTGAATATCACTCTGGGGAAAGGAACAAAATCAGATATAATTAATATAAAAAAGGTAGAGGTAAATACTCTTATATTGGATCCTGATGGAAAAGTGTTTTAGAAATTTCAAAAAAAAAAAATTAAAACCAAGCCATTTTCTTTCTCTCCTCCATCTACAAAATTATGCCTTGTGTAGGGGAGAAAACGGGCAATTTAGGCTTATATGCTATCCTGATCCAAGGAGAAGGCATAGGGGTCTGGAGCTTCAAAGCGGGAGATAGAGAATTTACAGGAAGATGGGAAGAGTAAATGTTTGGTAAAGAAATGTTTGTCATGTGATGCAGATAAGCCTGATGTGAAAAGTTATCTCTGGTAATAGCTCTCTTCCTAGTACAGACCCCCTAAGTTCCTTCAGACAGTTAAGGCAGAGGTAAAAACAAACAAACAAACAAACCAACAAACAAACAAACAAAAATACTCTTCCTGAGTCTGTTAGGCCTTAATTGCCTGCAGCTCAAAAAAATCCACTTGCCAAAATGGCACATCTTGGGTTATGTATTCTGTTCCCCCTCACTTAGAATTATTGACAGATGCATTTGGTGCTTACCTCTATGATTACAGACCAATGCTACAGCTATTTTTAAGGGACACTTTGGAAATAAAGACATGACTAAAAATAGGCAGTTTGTTAAAAAAGTTTGTGAATTAGGATGTTTCGGGGCAATTTATTATATTTGCCGGCTTAAATACCAGATATTTTAAAATGCTAATTGTTAAATACAGATGAAATTAAGCAAAAGAATGATTTATTAGCATTTTCATTATAATCAAACCATTCCTGATTTATGATAAATTCTTTTCCACTGTATTTTTCTAATACCTTCTTCTCTCTGAGTTCAACCCCTGGACAAAGGTTGATTCATTTATCTTTACAATGTCCCCTTAAGTTTCAAAGATAATAGGTTATTATCACCTTCTCAATGTAAAGATGAACAATAGAAAAAAGTGATGGTTCATAGATGAAAATACTAAGCTATATACATTTCCATAGACTCATCTGTATTATCTCACACACATATCTTGTGTTGTTGTCCAGCTTTTCCATGAATATACATATTTTCTTCTCAGCTAGTACATAAGCACCTCCAGTTTATGAAGGAATATGCTGTTTTCTCATTCGAGTTTTTCATTGAGCCTAGTGTATAGAGCTGAGCATGACAGGTAGCTAATAAATGTTTATTGAATGTTATGTGGAAAGGGTGACTGTATTTTGCCTTTTACATTACTAACATGTAAGAATGGTAGGCCCTGAACTTCACTGTCACAAATTACGCTTTATTTCCATCACAGATGGAAACAATAAACTTCAAGTAAGGCTCTTTTTCTAAAACTTGCAATGTATAAAATTGTTTCTATATGTAGGTTGTTAATTGGGGAATGACTTTAAAAGAGCACATAAAAATGTCATAATAACAGAATATTAGAATGTAGATTGACAGCACTCTAGACTTGAATCTTATGAGAATTATAGTTTAAGTTATGAAAGAAGAGCAAGTTCTGAAGTACAGCGTTGTAACCATAGTTCATAATACTGTACTGTATACTTGAAATTTGCTAAGAAGATAGATCTTAAATGTTCTCACCATACACACACACACACACACACACACACACACACACACACACACACAAGTAACTATGTAAGGTGATGGATGATAATTAGTTTGATCGTGATGATTATTTCACAATGTATATCAAACATAAAGTTATATATCTTAAGTATATATAACTTTTTATTTGTTAATTATACGACAGTAAGCCCTCCATAGTGAGCACTCCATAAACTTCCCCATTTTCATCTTTTTTTATTATCTCCTTATTACAGCTTTACCTGAATGCTGTATGCTGCTTTTTTCCCACTTCTACACCTTTGTATACTTTGCTCCTTAGGTCTAGAATGCCCTTTCTCTATTGTCTAAGATATTCTCACTCATTCTTCAAGAACCATTTAATAACACCTTCTTATCAAAGTCTTCTCTAATATTTGTGCTCCTCTGAGCCTCAGAAGAATCACGCATTCTTTCTCATCACCTCCTCTCAAATAGAAGTGATTATTCCATGCTTTGTGCCACACCTTTTACATACTTTTACATAGCACTTATAAATCTGCAATGCAAGTGCATGTCTACGGGTAGAGTTTTCTGTAAGACCATGAATCTCTGGAAGGCAGGAAAGCAGAGACTGTATCTGACACATAGCTACATGTGTGTTGAGTAAGAATTCATGCATGAAAATGAACCTTCAATAATAAGATGCTTCTAAGATTTAAAAAATGATTGCTTCATCTTTTTTTTTTTTTTACCTTTGCTTCACCTTGTGACACAGCCTTTAATTTTTCTCTATCTTCTGTCACCAAAAATAAGATAAATTTGTTTACAAATAGACAAACTCTGTAAAATTCTTTTGGCAATCAAAGTATGCATTTTGATAAAATTGTTACTACTTCGAAGCAAGATAAAAATATTGAAGGGCTTTTCTTATATCTATTAATTGATTGAGTGCCTCCATTTCTACAATATACCACAAACATTTAAATTTCAAACAAATTTATCAGGCAGTTTAAAATCCATAAAGAGGTTTGAATTGTTGTTTTAAATACTCAGAAGTCTTGTAGCTTTTATGTATGTGGTAACATTCATAAACACACTCAAATATAGTTATTACTAATAATGTTTTCTTTGCTGTCAAAGGCATACTATTCATTGTGCAGATTTATCACTATATTTATATAGCAAACTGATACCACAGCAATCATATAAAGCTGCATGAGATTGTTTTAAAGATATTTTTCTCTTAAATTTAACACATTCTTCCTACCATTTGCAATGACATGGATGGACCTAGAGGTTATTAAATAAGTCAGAGAAAGGTAACTACCATATGATTTCACTTATATGTGGGATCTGAGGAACAAAAAGAACAAACTAATCAAAAACAGACTCACAAATATAGTGGACAATTTGGTGACAGACAGAGGAAAATGGTTTGGGGGATGGGAGAATGGGGTGAAGGGTTAAAGAAGTACAAATTGTAGTTGATAGATGGTCATGGGGATGAGAAGCGCGGCACAGGGAATGCAGTTAGCATTAATATATTTGCTAGGTGGAAAACCAGAGGACAGAAGGAGTAATTAGGGAGATCATTTTATAAACTATATAAATGTCTAGCCAATGTCCTGTATACTTGACACTAATTAAAATTAAAAAAAAACACGAACCTCGAGATCATCAGTAAGTTTCCTTCTCTCTCTAAAAATTCTAATTCTGAATCTATGAACTTTAACTTAAAGCAAAGTGTCTATAAAGCCTTTTTTTTTAATGCCACGTAACTGCGAGATCATTTAAATGGTAAATGCTCATATAAAGAAGCATTTATCAAAAGATCTTTTGATATCTAAACCCCTTGCTCCTGAGAATTTATATTTTGATTTAGGGCAATACATTCATAGCTCTCTGTATATTGATTATTCCCATCTCAGATTTTGACCTTAGTATTTTCTCCAAAGATTACCACTAAGATTTCTTAAATCTTGAGAAGAAATTGCTGAGGCTACCTAGAAATTAGAAAATTATTCACCATCAACAGTATTCATATCTGAATAGCTCTTTGGAGGAGAAATACTAATTTTATGTACTTATTTATGTTTTTCTTTTGCAGCATTATTTACAATAGCCAAGATATGGAAATTTTTCTATTATGATTGACAGTCAATGTTATATTAGCTTCAGGTGTACAGCATAGTGATTAGACAGTTATATAACTTATGAAGTGATTGCCCTAAAAAACCTATTACTCGCCTGACACCATACATAGTAATTACAATATTATTAACTATATTTGCTATGCTATATTTTACAGCCTCATAGCTATTATGTAACTACGAATTTATATCTCTTAATCACTTCCCCCCTTCACCTATTCCCCCCAAATCTCCCATTTGGTAACCATCAAAATGTTCTCTGTATCTGTGAGTTTGGTTTGTTTTGTTTGTTCCATTTATTTTGTTATATGTTTCACATATAAGTGAAATCATATGGCATTTGCCTTTCTCTCTTTGATTTATTTCACTCAGCATAATACCCTTTAGCTCCATCCATGGTATTTCAGATAGCCAGATTTAGTTGTGTTTTTTTTTTTTAATGGGCAAAAAATGTTCTATTGTATATGTGCATCGCTTTTTCTTTATCCATTCATTGATGGAAACTTAGGTTCTTTCAATATCTTGGCTACTGTGAGTAATGTTGCAATAATCATATGGAAGCATATATCTTTTCAAATTAGTGCTTCAAGATTCTATGGATAAATACTTGGAAGTGGGATTACTGAGTCTGTCTTTGTTTTTTCTTATAGCCTTTGCTTTAAAGTCTATTATGTCTGGATAAGTATTGCTACACCAGCATTTGCATTGTTTTGTTTTTATTTTCATGAAATACCCTTTTTCATCTCTTTCAGTTTGTGTGTGTCTTTTGATGTGAAGTGAGTCTCTTATAGGCAGTATTTGTAATGGTGTTGTTTGCTTATCCATTCAGGTATTCTATGTCTTTTATTTTCTTTTCTCTTATCTTATGTTATTTTATCTATTATGGTGACATTGGTTGATGAAATCCAGTAAGTTTCAGACGTACAAAAGTAAGGCATATATATTATGCATTGTGTGTTCACTGCCAATAGTTACATTTCTTTCTGTAACCACATATTGGACCCCTTTTACCCCATCTATATCTACCCTCTCCCCTGCCCCCTAACACTCTGGTAACCACTAGTCTTTTTTCTAAGTCTGTGAGTCTCTGTTTGTTTGTCCTATTCATTTGTTGCTTTTAGGTTTATATCCCACATATAAGTGGTATCAAGTGGTTTTTAACTTTTTCTGACTGGCTTATTTCCCTTAGCATTACGATCCCAAGGTTCATCCATGTTGCTGCAAATGGCAGAATTTCATCTCTTCTTATGGCTAATATTCCATTGTATATATGTACCACCACTTCTATAGCCAATCATCTATCGTAGGACAATTCAGTTGCTTCCATGTCCTGGCCACTGTGAATAATGCTGCTATGAACATCGGTATGCAAATATATTTTTGGGTATGGATTTTCAAGTCTTTGGGGTAAATATCCAGTAGAGAGATTGCTGGATCATATGATAGATCAATTCTTAGTTTTTTGAGGAACCTCCATACTGTTTTCCATAGTGGCTGTACCAATTTGCAGTCCCACCAGCAGTGTATGAGGGTTCCGTTTTCTCTGCATCCTCTCCAACATGTTATTACTTGTCCTGTTGATAACAATTATTCTAACATAAGTGAGATGGTATTTCATTGCGGTTTTGATTTGCATTTCCCTAATACCTAGAGATGTTGAGCATCTTTCCATGTTTGTTGTCCATTTGTATGTCTTCATGGGAGAAGTGTCTGTTCAGGACCTCTGCCCATTTTTTGTTTGGATCGTTTGTTTTGTTATTGTTATTGAGTTGCAAGAGCTCTTTGCATATTTTGGATATTAGGTCCTTATCAGAAGTGTTGCTTGCAAATATCTTCTCCCATTCATATGGCTGTTTCTTTACCTTCTTTATGGTTTCTTTTGCTGTACAGAAGCTATTTAGTTTGATGTAGTCCCATTCATTTATTTTAGCTTTTACTTCCCTTGCCTTTGAGGTCAAATTTATAAAATCCTCTTTAAGCCCAAGGTCCATGAGTTTAGTTCCTATATTCTCTTTGCAATTCATTGTATCAGGTCTTACATTGAGGTCTTTAATCTATTTTGAGTTAATTTTGGTAGGTGGTGATAGATAACAGTCTAGTTTCATTCTTTTGCAGGTGGCTTTCCAGTATTCACAGCATATTTATTAAAGAGACTTTCCTCTATCCACTGTATGATTTTGGATTTTTTGTTCAAAAATTATTTGCCCATATAAATATGGGTATACTTCTGGAATCTCTATTCAGTTCCAGTATAATTTGAAGTTGGGCAGAATGATGCTTCCAGCCTAGTCCTTTCTCTCAAGATAGCTTTGGCGATTCGGGGTCTTTTGTGCTTCATTATAAATCTGATAATTTTTTTTGTTCTATTTCTTTAAAACATGCCGATGGAACATTGATAGGGATTTCATTAAATCTCTGTAATGCTTTAGGTAATAAAAACATTTTAACTATGTTGATTTTTCCAATCCAAGAACACAGAATATCTTTCATTTCTTTGTATCTTATTCAATTTCTTTTAATAAGGTCTTATAGTTTCCATCATATAGATCCTTCACATGTTCTGTTAAATTTATTCCTAGGTATTTTACTCATTTTGTTGCAACTGCAAAAGGTATTAATTTTTCCACTTGTTTCTGACACTTCATTATTAGAATATAGGAATGCTATGGATTGTCGAACATTGATTTTATATCTAGAAACTTACAGTATTTGCTTATTGTTTTTGGTAGTGTTCTTATGGAGATATTAGGGTTTACTATATAGAGAATGATGTCATTTGCAAATACTGACAGTTTAATTTCTTCATTTCTTATTTGGATAGTTTTTATACCTTTCTCTTGCTTGATTGCACTTGCTAGAACCTCCAATGTTATAGGGAATAACAGTGGTGATAGGGAACAGCTTGTCTTGTTCCTGATCTTAGAGGGAACTTTTTTAGTTTTTCATCATTAAGTATAATGTTGTCTGAGGGATTGTCATAGTTAGTCTTTATTATGTTAAGTTACTTTTTTTTCTATACTGATTTTGTTAAGTGTTTTGATCATAAATGGATGCTGTACCTAGTCGAAGGCTTTCACTGCATCTATTGATATGATTATATGATTCTTATTTTTTAATTTGTACATGTGATGTATCTTAATAGTCAATTTACATATGTTGAACCAACCCTGTGCCCCTGGGATGAAGCTCACTTGATTGTGGTATAGAATCTTTTTAATATGTTGATGTATTCGTTTCGCTAGTATCTTATTTAGGATTTTTGCATCTGTGTTCATGAGAGATATTGGTCTGTAGTTTTCTTCTTTTGTGTTCTCTTTACCAGGTTTTGGTATCAGGGTAATATTGGCCTTATAAAATGAATTGGTCAGTGTTGCCTCCTCTTCAATTTTTTGGAAGAGTTTGAAGAGAATAGTTATTAAATCTTCTTAGAATGTTTTGTAGAATTCACTGGTGAAGCCATCTGGTCCTGGCCTTTTACTTTTTGGTAGGTTTTTGATAATTATTTCGATTTCCATACTCCTCATTGGTCTATTTAGATTTTCAAGTTCTTCTTGATTCAGCCGAGGAAGGTTGTATTTTTCTAAGTACTGGTGCATTTCTTCTAGGTTATTAAATTTGGTGTTATATACTTTTTCATAGTATTCTTGCATGATTTTGTATTTCTGCAGTGTCTGTCATCATTTCCCTTCTTCTATTCCTGATTTTGTTTATTTGCGTCCTTTCTCTTTTTTCTTCTGTGAGTCTAGTCAGGGATTTGTCAATTTTATTAACCTTCTCAAAGAACCAGCCCTTTGTTGTATTTATTTTTTCTACTGATTTTTGTTTTCAGTTTTATTTATTTATGCTCTAATTTTTACTATTTCTTTTGTTCTGCTGACTTTAGGCTTCATTTGTTCTTCCTCTTCCAGTTTTTTAAGATGAAGTGTTAAGTTGTTCATTTGACCTCATTCTTGTTTTTGGAGTTAGGCCTGTAATGATATGAACGTTCATTTTATGACGGATATTGCTGTGTCTCAAAAGTTTTGATATTTTCTACTTTCAAATTAATTCATTTCTATGTATCTCTTGATGTTTCTTTTTATTTCATCTCTGACCAAGTTATTCTTCAGTAGCATGTTATTTAATCTCCATGTATTTATGGTTCTTCCTGTTTTCTTTTTGCAGTTGATCTCTAGTTTCAAAGCATTATGATCAGAGAATAAGGTTGGTATGATTTCAACCCTCTTATATTTGTTGAGGCTAGCTCTGCATCCCATTATATGATCTGTTCTTGAGAATGTTCCATGTGCATTAAAGAATATATAAGCAGCTGTTTTGGGACGGAAGAATGTAAATGTCAATTATATCCAGTTGGTCTAATGTTTCATTTAAGGATGTTGTGTCCTTATTGATTTTCTTTTTGGATGAACTTTCCATATATGACAGTGACTATTTAGGTCCCCTATGACAATAGTGTTTTGGTCTGTTTCTCCCTATAGTTCTGTTAGTAAATTTTTTACATATTTTGGGGCTACCTGATCGGGAGCATAGTTATTAATGTGTTATGTCTTCTTTGCGCATGATTCCCTTTATCATTATGAAGTGTCAATCAGTATCTTTGTTTACCTTTTTTATTTTGAAGTCTATTTCATTTGATATTAGCACCATTCCTCTCACTTTTCTCTGAATGCCATTTGCTTGAAATATCATTTTCCACCCTTTCACTTGGAGTCTATATATGTCTTTGAAGCTGAGATGTGTGTCCTGGAGGCATCATATGGTTGGGGTTTTTTGTTTTTGTTTTTTATTTTTTTTATCCATTCTGCAACTCTGTGCCTTTTTATTGGTGAATTTAGTCCATTAACATTTAGGGTGATTATTGTAATACGAGGTCTTCATATAGTCATTTTATTTTTTTCTTTCTGGTAGCTCAGTGTTTTCTTTGCTTCCTTGTCCTTGTGTTTCTGTTTTGTTTTATATTTTTTTTTATTTTGTTTGCATTTTGTGGGTCTTCCTTCTGGTTCCTCTTGTTTTATGTTATATATTTCAGTTCTGAATCTTTGGTGTGTAGTTACCATTATGAATATGAAAAGTATAGTTATATATATACAGTCATCCATTCTCCTCAGTGTGTGCCTTATTTCCATTCCCCTTTGCAAATTTCAATCTTTGAATCTTCCCCTTTTCAGTCATTATTGTCTCAGTTTGTCCCTGTGTATGCCAAATGTTCATTAGTATCTTGCTATAGCATTTCTCTTCTTAATGTTGAAGCTTATAATGTCCTGTTCTTATAAAGTGTTGCACACTTCTGCTTCTATTTGCCTGATAGTTATCTTACTATTAATTATGTTTTTTTTTTTCATTTTGTTTTAGGTAAGCTAACCCCTTTCTATATTTCCTGTAGTGCATGCCTCATAGTGGAGAAATCTCTCAATTTTTGTATGTCTTCAAAGGTCTTTATTTCTCCTTCATATCTAAAGGAGATACATTATAGCTAGATACATTATTCTAGGCTAGTAGTTACTTTCACTTAATAGTTTGAATATTTGATTCCACTCTTTTCTGGCTTCTAAGGTTTCTGCTGAGAAGTCCGACAATAATCTAATGGGTTTTCCTTTATAAATTCCTGTCTTATTCTCCCTGGCTTCCCTTGGAATGTTGTCTTTGTCATTGATTTTTGATAATTTTAATACAATGTATCTTGGTGAAGGCCTTTTAAGGTTGAGATAATACATGTTCTGTTGACTTCTCAAATTCCAAGCTGCAGCTTATTCCTCAGATTTGGGAAATTCTCGTCAACTACTTGTTGGAAAATGCTTTCTAGTCCCTGCTCCTTTTCCTTGCCTTCGATAATGCCATTATTCTTATATTTCCTCTCCTTAGGATATCAGCTAGTTCTTGCATTTCTCCTTCATTATTTTTCATTCTTCTGTTTCTCTCTTCTTCCTTCTGATTGATTTCTAGATTTCCGTCTTTGATTTCACTGATCCTTTCCTCCATTTGGTTGACTCTATTTCCCCAGGTTGCTATTTCATTTTTCATCTCTTGCAGTGTTTTTTTTTTTTTTTAATCTCCAGAATATCTATTCTGTGCTTTTGAGGGTTTCAATCTCCTTGCTATGGAAGTCAATCCACTCATCTAGTTGTTTTTTTCAATTCCTGAAATTGTTGATATGACTCATTTCAGATCTCACTGAGTTTTTTCAGAAGAAGCATCCCGAATTTCTGTCATTTAGGTCACATATTTCTATGTCTGTAAGTTTATTTTCTGGAAATTTTTCTCTCTCTTTCTGAGATGCCTTGTCACCTTGGTTGTTCATGGTGTTTAATGAACCATTTCTCTGTCTGGAGATTAATGGAAGTGTGTTTTTGCTTTTGTTTTTGTTTTTGTTTTTCCAGAAAGATTTATTATATAAAAGTCACTCTTTAGCCTGTTGCAACAAATGCATTTTGCTTTTGGTTTCCATTGTGTGGCATCTAAACCTCTTGGATCCCTGCTTTATATAAAGCCTTAATAATGCCATTTTTCCTTATAAATGTTTAATTGTGCTCACTACTCTCAGTCTCAGTCCGTGTTAGCAACATTTTCAGGCATTGTTCGCTCTCGTTCTCCTGGGGATCTGCAGTGTTTGGTCTTGGAAGGTATCTTGGTAGGGGCCCTCTGTGTTGGGGGATGGAGGCTGCGGCTCAATCTTGATTTTGCAACTGTGGCCGGAAAAATCAACTGTTGTTTTCCTGCAGTCCCACTTCTCTGCTTTCTGCCCTGATGACTGGGCCCTGCCACCAGCCGCATGGAGCTCACAGCACTTCTAGGCAGGTCTGTTCAGGGAACTCATCCCACCTTCTTCCTTCCTCCTCCTCCTAAAGGGAGCTCCAGCGGTGTGAATGGCAGTGTCTTTATTTCTCCCAGTCCACCACCCTACAGCCTGACCTGTGGTAGCTCTTATACGCAGATCCCACACTCAGATGTGTTGGTGCGCAGTTTGAGTGTTTTTTGTTGAGTTTTAGATGTTCGACTTATTGTTGTTTCAAGGGGAGAGATATGGGCATGTCTCTCTCTGCTATGTTGAAGATGTCACTCCCAAAGTTATAGGTTTTATTGAAAGCACGGAGTTATAGCTGTCTTGTGATAGGGGGTACCTGAAAGTGGGATGCCCCTATAACTGATTCTTTTAAAAAAATAAAAAGAAGGGGAAAGGTGAAGGGAAAGAAGAGTTTCAAATTTCCAGGTATAAAACAAATAAGTCATTCGGATACATAGGAAATATAGTCAAGAATATTTTGATGGCATTGTACAGTGTCAGCTGGTTGCTGGACTTATTTTGGTGATCACTTAATTAGGTTTATAAATGTCAAAAAACTATGCTTAACTCCTGAAACCAATATAATATTGTATGTTAGCGCTATTTTAATAAAAATATTTTTAAGAAAGATATGGAAATAACCAAAGAGCCCATTGATGATCGAATCGAATGGATTAAGAAGTTGTGGTATGTATGTGTGTGTGTATGTACACACACACACGTACACACACACACACATATATATACACACATATATACATATATATATGAATATTATTCAACAAAGCAAACAAACAAAGAAATCCTACCATTGGCGGCAGCATAGATGGATCTTGAAGGCATTATGTTAAGTTAAATAAGTCAGCCAAAGGTAGAAAAATACTCTATGATCTCCCTTACATGTGGAATCAAAAAATGCAAAAAATAAACATACACACAAGAAAACAAAAAACATAACAACAATAATTAAAAAACAAACAAACACCAAACTCATAGAAAAAGAGATCAGATTTGTGGTTACCAGAGGCATGGAGTGGGAGAAAGAGAATTGGAGGAAAATGGTCAAAAGATGCAAAATTTCAGTTAAAGGTAAAAAAATGCTAGGGATGTAATGTACAATATGATGGCTATAGTTAAAACTGCTGTATGATATACAGGAAAGATGAGAGAGCAGATCCTAAGAGTTCTCTTCGCAAGAAGATTTTTTTCTTTCTTTTTTATTGTATCTGTATGAGATGATGCATGTTAATAAAACCTATTGTGGTAATTATTTCACAATATGTATAAAGCAAACTATCATGCTGTACATGTTAAACTTACAAAGTGATATTTGTCAATTACTTCACAATAAAACTGGGGAAAAAACAATATTTCAAAAATGATAAAATTGTCAATTCTCCAGAAAAATATGCAAAACTAATTTTATATGCCCTGAATAACAGATTTAAATGTTTATAAAGGAAAAAAAAATAATAATGCTTAAAGGAAAGACAGATATATCTACTATTGCAATGTAAGATATGAACACACTTTTCACAATAACCAAAAGAATAAGCACACAGTAAATAAGTAAGAATAGAAACAATCTTAACAACAAAATTAACTAATTGAAATATATATCATATATATAAAAACTCTAAAAAACATTAGCAAATCAAGTCCAATTATTTATTTCAGAAATGTACAGTAAGTTCAATATTTGAAAATCAATGAAATTCACTGCAAAAATTCATATGATGATTCTAGATAGATGCATAAAATATATTTGACAAAATTCAATACTCATCCAAGATTTAAAAAAATCTTAGTGAACTAGAAATATAGGGAAATTTCTTAACTGAAAAATGGTTATCTTAAAAAATATAGTAAGCATCATACTTAGTGACGAAATACTGTAAACTTTCTCCTAAATTTGAGAATACAAAAAGTATATTTACTCTTGTCATTTCTATTCAACATTGTATGGAATGTATTAGCCTATGCAATTAAACCAGGCAAAGTAATAAAAGGTATTAATTGAGCCTGGAAAAGAATAGTAAAACATGCTTTTATTCTTAGATGATATGACTGAGTACACGGGCAATTCACAATTTCCTACAATAAAATATTAGAAATTAGAAGATTTGGCAATTTCACTGGCTATAGGTAATGCCAAAGGTGATAAACATTCTACCACTCAGGGTAATGTGAATGAAAACCATAATGACATATCGCTGCATGCATACCAGAATGGGAAAAAAAAAAAGACCAATGATACCAACACTTGATACAGATTTGGGACAACTACAATTCTCTTACATTACTGATGGAATTGTAAAATAGTATTTTAGTATCTATTACAGCTAATCGTAGGCCTACTTTACAACACAACGATTCCATTCCTGAGTGTATATTTTACATAAATAAGAATTGGTGTCCACAATAAAATATGTACAAGTATGTTCATACTAGCTTTATACAAAATAGTCAATAACTAGAAAAAAATCTATTAACAGTAGAATGGGTAAATTTAATGTGGTGTGTTACTACAATGGAACACACAAGCACATATGTGTGTATGTGTATGTATATATATATGTATATATATACACAATAATATATAAATATATATTATATAAATGTATATCATATACATATATACAGAAATATTCACATATGAACACATACATATTAATATCTAGGTGGTATGTGTGTATGTGTCTGTATAAACTTTTATTTAGTTTGGAGCACTTTCCTGTATATAATTTATACCTTAAAAACAAAGAATACAATATGAGGCTGTTAAAAACAAGACAATGGGTCCAAAATGGAGTTGCTTATGCTAAGATTCAGGCCATGAATCCTAGATTTAACTTAATTACTGTTTCAGAAGAATGATGTCAGAAACATGGTAGAGTGAGAGATGTCCCCAGACCTCTCCTCTTGAAAAAATACAATAAATTGAATATCTAAAACTCAACAAAACACCCAACCTGCACACAAGCACATGTGAATGAGAAATTTATGAAGAAGAGAAACCACAGTCAGGTGGTAGACTGGGAGAAACAGAAAAACTACCTCTCCACAGCCAGAGCTCCATGCAAAAGGAGGGGAAAAGGAGAAGGTGCGGTGGGTTCCCTGAACATCTTTGCCTGAGAGAGCTGTCAGGTACACGCAGCAGTAGTGACCAGGGATCAGAACAGAAAGCATAGAAGTGAGGATGACAGAGAAACAACAGTTGATTATTACCAGCTGCAGTAGAAAACGCAAGGCTGAGCTGCAGCCACATCCCCCAACCCAGAGGGCCCCTCCCCCATATCCTACAAGACTGAACACTGGGATCCCCAGGGGAATCTGAGCAAATGCTACAAAAGCTGTCACTATCACTAACAGGGACTGAGACTGAGGGTAGCGAGCATGATTGAATATGTATAAGAAAAAAAGGCATTATTAAGATTTTAAATAAAGCAGGGATACAAGAGGCTTAGATGCCACCTACTGGAAATCAAAAGAAAAATACTATCTTAGCAATAGGCTAAATAGAGACCTATATATAATAAATTTTATTTCTGTAAAAAGAGCAGAATTCACTTCCATTAATTCTCAGGTGGAGAAATAGTTCATTAAACACCATGAACAATCAAGGTAACATGGTAGCTCAGAAAGAAAGAAAACTATCCAGGAAATAAGTTTCAAGACAGATTTATGAGACTTGAATGACAGAGAATTCAGGACAGTACTTCTGAAAAAACTCAATGAGAACCAAAAGAATTCATATCAATAATTTCAGGAATTGGGAAAAAATAAAAAACTTAATGAGCAGAATGAATTCTTTAGAGAAGAGATTGAAACCCACAAAAAGAACCAAATAGAATTTCTGGAGATGAAGAACACACTGAAAGAAATAAAAAAAAAAAAAAATGAAATAGCAAGTGTGTGAATTAGAGTCGACCAAATAGAAGAAAGGATCAGTGATATTGAAGACAGAAATCTAGAAACAAATTAGAAAGAAGAAGAGAGAGACTGAAAAAAAAAATAATGAGAGATAAATATAAGAACTAGTTGATACCATCAGGAGAGGAAACTAGAATAATGGGCATTCTCGAAGGGGAGGAAAGAAGCAGGGATTCGAAAGCATTTTCAGACAAATGATTGATGACAATTTCCCAAATCTAAGGAATAAACTGGAGATTGGAATTTAAGAAATCAACGGAACACCCAATTATCTCAACCCAAAAAGGCCTTCTCCAAGACATAATACATTGAAATTATCAAAAATCAATAGTAAAGAAAGAATTCTCAGGGCAGCCAGGGAAAAGAAGACAGTAACCTATAAAGGAAAACCCATTAGATTATCGTCAGACTTCTCAGCACATAAATATTCAAACTATTAAATGAGTGGAATCAAACAGTCAAACTATTAAATAAAAGGAAATACCAGCCAAGAATAATGTAACCAGCAAGCTTTTTTTTAGATATGAAGGAGAAATAAATACCTTTTCAAATATACAATAATTTAGGTAATTCTTCACTACAAGGCCTGCATTACAAGAAATACTGAAAGGGGTCAGCTCTCTTAAAACAAAATGACAAAAAATTAAAAAAGCATAGCTATGAGTAAGTCATCTAACAGGGGACAGAAGCAGAAGAGTGAAACTATTAAGAACAGAGCATTATAAGCTTAAAGAATAAGAAGAGATTTGCTAAAGCAAGATAGTAATGAATGTTCAGCATACATAGGGACAAATTGAGACAATAATGACTGAAAAGGGAAGGGTTCAAAGATCTAAATTCTCAAAGGGGAATGGAGATAAGGCACACACAAAAGAAAATGGAAGACTGTATGCATGTATATATGCGTGTGTGTGTGTATACATACATACATACAAACACACACACACACACACACACACACACACACTATCCTTTACATATTTGGAATGGTAACCAAGCGCCAAAGATTCAGAACAGAAGTATACAGCATAAAACGAGAAGAACCAGAGGCAAAAACAACAAAAGCCAACCAAAATAAAGAAAACAGGAACCCAAGGAGAAGGAATCAATGGAAACACTGAGCTACTAGAAAACAAAAGATAAAAAGGCTATAAAAAGACTTCTTATTTTGATAATCACCCTAAATGTAAATGGACTGAACTCACCAATAAAGAGGCACAGAGTTGCAGATTAGATCAAAAAGCAACATTCTACCATATGCTGCCTCCAGGAGACACATCTCAGTTTCAAAGACAAATATAGACTCAAAGTGAAAGAGTGGAAAATGATATTTCAAGCAAATGGCATTCAGAGAAAAGTGAGAGCAGAAGTGCTAACATCAGATGAAATAGACTTCGAAATTAAAAAAAAAAAAGGGAGATGCTCAGGGACACTTCCTAATAATATAGGGAATCATATAGCAAAAAGACATAACACTCATTAATATCTATGCTCCCAAACAGGTAGCCCCACAATATATAAAGTAATCACTAACAGTACTAATGGGAAAAACAGTCCAAACCACTGTCATAGTAGGGGACTTAAATATCCCACTGTCAGATATGGACAGACTATCTAAAAGGAAAATCAATAAGGAAATAACATCCTTAATTGACACATTAGACCAAGTAGACATAATTGACATGTACAGAACCTTTCATCCCAAAACAACTGCTTATACATTCTTCTCTAGTACACATGAAAGATTCTCAAGGATATCCTCAACAAATATAAGAGAGTTAAAATCATACCAACCATACTCTCTGGTCATAATGCTTTGAAGCTGGAGATCAACTGTAAAATGAAAGTGAGAATGTCCATAAATACATGGACATTAAAACAACATGCTACTGAAGAATGACTGAGTCAGAAAAGGAGTAAAAAAGAAAGATATATAGAGGATTCCCTTTTCTCCATGTGCATATTGGTAGAGCCGCTATGGATAACAGTCTGGAGGTTTCTCAAAAAATTAAAAGTGGATCTGCCTTTTGACCCAGGAATTGCACTTCTGGGTATTTATACAAAGAAAAGCACAATCTATGCACCCCAATATTAATGGCAGCACAATTTACAATAGCCAAGATATGGAAGCAACATAAATGTTCAACAAATTTCCATTAGATAAAGAAGTTATGGTTCATATATTCAATGGAATATTACTCAGCCATAAAAAAATGAAATCCTCCTATTTGAAATGACATGGATGGACCTAGAGGTTATTACACTGAGTGAAATAAGTCAGACAGAGAAAGATAAATAGCATATGATTTCACTTATATGTGGAATGTAAGGAAGAAAAAGATCAAACTATTCAAAAACATACTCACAGTTATGGAGGACAATGTGGTGAAGGAGCGAGGGAAGGGTGGTTTGGGGCCTGGAATAATGGAGTGAAGGGTCAAAAAAGTAGAAATTAGTAGTTGATAGATGGTCTTGAGGTTGGGGAGCATGGCATAGGGAATGCAGTTAACATTAATGTATTGGCTAATTAGAGAGCCAAAGGAGAGAAAGGTAAATAGGGGGAACATTTTATAAACAATAAAATGTCTAAATAGTGTACTGTATACTTAAAACTAATAAAATAAAATTTAAAAAATAGATACATGGAAATAAATGATAATGATAATACAACATATCAAAATTTGGGGGACATGGCAAAATCAGTAATAAGAAGAAAGTTCGTATCATTACAGGCCTATCTCAAAAGACAAGAAAGAGCCAAAGTAAACAGCCTAATGCTTCATGTTAAAAAAAAATGGAAAAGGAGAGTTTGGAGAAACATGGTGGAGTAAGAGACATCGCCAGATCTCTCCCCTTGAAGCAACAATAAACTCAACATCTAAAACTCAACAAAAATCACCCAAACTGCACACCAGCACGTCTGAGTGTGGGATCTGTACGTAAGAGCTATTGTAGGTCATAACCCTAGATGTCGAGCAGTGGACTGGGAGAAATAAAGAAGCTGCCTCTCAAAGCTGCAGAAGCTATGGGGGAAGGGATAAGGTGTGGCAAGTTCCCTGAACAGCCCTGTCTGGAGTGCTGTGAGTTCTATGCAGCTGACAGCAGGGCCCAGTCATCAGGGCAGAAAGCAGAGAAGCAAGATGACAGTGAAACAACAGTTGATTTTTACCAGCTGCGGTTGCAAAACCAAGACTCAGCCATAGTCCCGATTCCCCAAACCAAAGGCTCCCTATCCCCATACAATCCAAGACCGGACACAGTAGAACCTTAGGGGAATCTGAGCAAACGCTATGGAAAATGTTGCTAACAATGACAGAGACTGAAATTGAGGGTAGTGAGCATGATTAAATATGTATAAGGCATTTTTTTAAAAACATTTTTAAGGCTTTATATAAAGCAAATATTCAAGAGACTTAGATTCCACATACTGGAAACCAAAAGAAAAGAACCTTCTTTGCAGCAGTATAAAGAGAGACCTTTATATAATAAATCTTTCTGGAAAAACAGCAGAATACACTTCCGTTAATCTTCAGGTGTAGAAATAGTCTATTAAACACCTTGAACAACCAAAGTGACAAGGCATCTCAGAAAGAAAGAGAAAAATCTCCAGAACATAAGATAACAGACAAAGAAATATGCAAAGTAAATGACAGATAATTCAGGATGGTACATCTAAAAAACATCGGTGAGATCCAAAATGAGTCATATCAACAATTTTAGGAATTGATAAAAACAACTACATGAGCAGAATGAGTTCTTTAGCAAGAAGAATGAAACCCTCAAAAAGAACAGAATAGATATTCTAGTGACAAAAATCCCACTGCAAGAGCTGAAAAAGGAAATGGCAAGCTTGGAAAACAGATTCAACAAAATGGAGGAAAAGATCAGTGATATCGAAGACGTACATCTAGAAATCAATCAGAAGGAAGAGGAGCAAAACTGAAGAATGAAAAATAATGAAAGAGAAATACAAGAACTAGCTGATATTCTAAGGAGAGGAAACATAAAAATAATGGGCATTATTGAAGGCAAGGAAAAGGAGCAGGGACTAGAAAGCATTTTCAGACAAATAGTTGACGAGAATTTCCCAAATCTGAGGAATGAGCTGCAGCTTGGAATTCAAGAAATCAATAGAACACCCAATTATCTCAACCCCAAAAGTCATTAATCAAGACACATTGTATTAAAATTACCAAGAATCAACCATAAAGAAAGAATTCTCGTGGCAGCCAGGAAGAACAAGACAGTAACTTATAAAAGAAAATCCATTAGATTATCATTGGGCTTCTCATCAAAAACCTTACAAGCCAGAAAGGAGTGGAATCACATATTCAAACTACTAAGTGAAAGGAACTACCAGCTTAGAATAAAGTATCAAGCAAAGCTCTATTTTAGATATGAAGAAGAAATAAAGACCTTCCAACATACAAAAATTGAGAGAATTCTCCACAACCAGGCATGCAGTACAGGAAATACAGAAAGGGGTCAGCTCACCTAAAACAAAATGAAAAAAAAAAATACATAATTAGGAGTAAGGTAACTATCAGGCAAATAGAAGCAGAGGAGAAATAGTCTATTAAACACCTTACTAAGAACAGGGCATTATGAGCTTAAACAATAACTAGAGAATTGCTATAGCAAAATAGTAATGAACGTTCAGCATACATAGGGACAAACTGAGACAACAATGATTCAAAGATCCAAATTTGCAAAGGGGAATGGAGATATGGCACATGCAGAAGAAAATGGACAACTGTATATGTATAACTATCCTCTATGTATTTGTAATGGTAATCACATGCCAAAGATTCAGAAGTATATAACATAAAATAAGAACATAAGGGAAACCCCACAAAATCCAACCAAATAAAGAAACAGAAGCACAAGGACAAGGAAGAAATGGAAACACCGAGCTACCTGAAAGCAAAAGATAAAATGGCTATAAGAAGACCTCATATTTCAATAATTACCCTAAATATAAAAAGGACAGAACTAACCAACAAAAATGCTCAGAGTTGCAGAATGGATCAAAAAACAAAACCCAACTTTATGCTGCGTCCAGAAGACACATCTCAGCTCCAAAGACAAATACAGACTCAAAGTGAAAGGGTGGAAAATTATATTTTAATGAAATGGCATTCAGAGAAAAGTGGGAGCAGCGGTACCAATATCAGACGAAACAGACTTCAAAATGAAAAGGGTAAAGAAAGATACTGAGAGACACTTCATAATGATAAAGGGAATCACATATCAAGAAGACATAACACTCATTAATGTCTATGCTCTCAATCAGGGAGCCCCGAAATATGTCAAGCAATTATGAACAGAACTAAAGGGAGAAACAGATTAAAACACTGTCATAGTATTGGACCTAAATATCCCATAGTCGAATATGAACTGATTATACAAACAAAAAATCAATAAGGACATAATATCTTTAAATGACACATTGGACCAACTGGACATAATTGATATTTACAGAACTTTTCATTGCAAAACTGCTGCGTATACATTCTTCTCTACTGCACATGGAACATTCTCAAGGATTGACCACATACTGGAACACAGAGATAGCCTCAACAAATATGAGGGTTGAAATAATACCAATCTCATTCTTTGATCATAATGCTTTGAAACTAAAGAACAACTGTAAAAAGAAAGTGGGAAGAAGCACAAATGCATGGATATTAAATAATATGCTACTGAAGAATAACTTGGTCAGAGAAGAAATAAAAAAGAGACATCAAGAGATACATAGAATCAAATTATTTTGAAAGTAGAAAATATCCAAACTTTTGGGATATGGCATAAGCAGTCATTAAGAAGAAAGTTTATATCGTTACAGATCTATCTCCAAAAACAAGAATGAGCCCCCCAAAAACAACTTAAAGCTTCATCTTAAAAAACTAGAAAAGGACAAACAAATGAAGCCTAAAGTCAGCAGAACGAAAGAAATAATCAAAATTACACAGAAATAAATGAAATTGAAAACAAAAATCAATAGAAAAAAATAAATGCAACAAAGGGATGGTTCTTTGAGAAGATTAATAAAATTGACAAATCCCTGACTAGACTCACAGAAGAAAAAAGAGAAAGGACACAAATAAACAAAATCAGGAATGAAAGAAGAGAAATGACGACAGAAACTGCAGCAATACAAAATCGTACAAGGATACTATGAAAAAGTATATAACACCAAATTTAATAACCTAGAAGAAATGGACCAGTACTTAGAAAGATACAACCTTCCTCGGCTGAATCAAGAACTTGAAAATCTTAATAGTCCAATGAGGAGTATGGAAATTGAAATAATTATCAAAAACCTACCAAAAAGTAAAAGGCCAGGACCAGATGGCTTCACCAGTGAATTCTACGAAACATTCTTAGAAGATTTAATACCTATTCTCCTCAAACTCTTCCAAAATTCAAAAAGGAGGAAACACTTCTCAACTCATTTTATGAGGTCAATATTACTCTGATACCAAAACTTGGTAAAGAGAACACAGAAGAAAACTATAGATCAGTATCTCTCATGAACACAGATGCAAAAATCCTAAATAAGATACTAGCAAAATTAATACATCAAGATATTAAAAAGATTATACACCACAATCAAGCGGGCTTCATTCCAGGGGCACAGAGTTGGTTCACCATACGCAAATCTATTAATGTGATACACCATATAATCAAATTTAAATATAAGGATCATAAGATCATGTGAATAGACGCAGAAAAAGTCTTTGATAAGATACAGCATCCATTTATGATTAATACAATTAGCAAATTGGTATAGAAGAGAAGTACCTTAACATAATAAAAGCCATATATGACAAACTCTCAGCCAACATTGTACTTAATGGTGAAAAACAAAAAACCTTTTCTCTAAGATCAGGAACAAAGCAAGGTTGTCCACCATCACTACTGTTATTCTATATAACATTGGAGGTCCTAGCAAGTGCAACCAGGCAAGAGAAAGAAATAAAAAAAAATCCGAATAGGAAACAAAGAAGTCAAACTGTCACTACTTACGTATGACATGATTCTCTATATAGAAAACTCAAAAGACTACACATGAACACTAGTAGAAACAATAAGCAAATACAGTAAAGTTTCTGGATTCAAAATCAATGTTGAAAAATCCATAGCTTTTCTATACTCTAAAAAAGAAGTGTGAAAAAAGAAATGGAAAAATAATTCCTTTTACAATTGAAACAACAAGAATAAAATACCTAGGAATAAATCTAAGGAAATGTATGAATAACCTATATAATAAAAACTATAACACCCAATTAAAAGAAATCGAAGAAGATACAAAGAAATGGAATGATATTTTCTGTTCTTGGATTGGAAGAATCAACATAGTTAAAATGACTATATTACCTAAAGCATTATACAGATTTAATGCAATCCCCATCAAACACACATGGATCAGAGAATGGAATAGAAAGTCCAGAAGTAAACCCATACTTATATGGGCAAATAATTTTCGACAAAATGCCAAAAACACACAGTGTAGAAACAAAAGCCTCTTCAATAAATGATGCTGGAAAAACTGGAAAGCTACCCGCAAAAGACTGAAACAAGACTGTTGTCTATCACCACACACTCAAATTATCTCAAAATGGATTAAGAACATGAATATAAGACCTGGAACAATAAAATGCATAAAAGAAAACATAGGAAAGAAACTCAAAGACATTGGACTTAAAGAGGATTTTATAAATTTGACCTCAAAAACAAGGGAAAAGCCAAAATAAATGAATGGGAGTACATCAAACTAAAAAGCTTCCGCTCAGCAAAGGAAATTGTCAACAAGGTAAAAAGAAACCATCCGAACAGTAAAATATATTTTCAAGCAATGCCTCTAATCATAGCCTAATATCCAAAATATACAAAGAACTCACACAACTCAGTAACAACCAAAAAAGTAGCGATCCAATCAAAAAATGGGTAGAGTACCTGAACAGACAGTTCTCCCTAGAGAACATACAAATGGCCAACAAATATTTGAGAAGATATTCAACAACGCTAGCTATTAGGGAAATATAAATCAAAACCACAATGAGATATCATCTCACTCCTGTTAGAATAGCTATAATCAACAGAACAAGTAATAACAAATGTTGGAGAGAATGCGGAGAAAAAGGAATCCTCATACGCTACTGGTTGGACTGCAATGCTGGTGGGACTGCAAATTGGTACAGCCACTAGGTAAAACAGTATGGAGGTTTCTCATAAAACTAAGAATTGACCTACCATATGATCCAGCAATCTCTTTACTTGGTATTTACCCCAAAGACTTGAAAACCCATATCCAAAACGACATTTGCACACCAATCTTCATAGCAGCATTATTCATGATGGACAGGACATGGAAGTAACTGAAGTGTTCTACCACAGATGATTGGCTAAAGAAGCGGTGGTACATATATACAATGCAATATTACTCCACCATAAGAAGAGATGAAATATTGCCATTTGCGACAACATAGATGGACTTCGAGATAATCATGCTAAGCAAAATAAACCAGACAGGAAAAGTTGAATATCACATGATACCACTTGTAAGGGGTATATAAACCTAAAAGCAACAAATGAACAGGACGAACAAACAGAGACTCGTGGACATGGACTATAGATTAGTGGTTACCTGAGGGTAGGGAGTGGGGAGAAGTGGGATGTAGACAGGGAAAATGGGGTCTAATATGTGGTAACAGAAAGAAATCTAACTATGGGAGGTGAACTCACAGTGTAAGTATATATATGCCTTACTGCTAAAGTGTACAGGTGAAATTGTTGGATTTCGTTAACCAATCTCACTATAAAAAATAATTAAATAAACTAGAAAAGGAAGAGCAAATGAAGCCTGAAATAAGCAGAAGTAAAGAAATAATCAAAATTAGAGAGGTAATAAATGAAATTGTTAACAATTACAGTTTCAGCTATCCCAGTAATGGAATCTTAAACTGGTTTATCAGGATTCTCCTGATCGGCCCTAGTTAGGAAATCTGACTGATAGATCCTTGCCATCCCCTTAAAAAATAGTATACTTGCAGTAACCAATTTGCTTTTTTGTCTAGTATAACTTCCTTTTTTTTTCACTTTTTCTGCCTATAAAAGTCTCCTTTTGTATACCTTCTTGGAGTGCCTATCTACTGCATTGGATGATGCCCGATTCATGAATCATTGAATAAAGACAAGAAGACCTTTAAAATTTACTTAGTTGAATTTTTAAATTTTTTAATAAGACTTATGAACAATTTTACACATTTTTCAATTTACATAAATGATAAAGTACTTGGAAAATGTAATTAAGTAAAATTAACAAAAGGCGAATTAGAAAATATTAACCACTTTAGAACTCTTAAATTAAATCTGTTGTTATAAACTTTCCTACAAAAATATTCTGTTAGAGAGCTGTGTTGAGGAATTCTTCCAACAATTTAAAGCACATAATTAAAGCACAAATTTACTCAAGCAGTTTAAGAGAATATAAAAAAAGGAATACTACTTTTCTGAGATCAGAATACTCAAACTAGATATAATAAGAATAATAATGATTATAGAAATAGAAATGTTACACACGTATTTCTCAAAAATACACATATAATATCTTAATAAAATAGTAATAAATCCAAACTATAATATATGAAAAAGGTAAGGCAGAAAGGCCAAATGGTGATTATAGCAGGAAAGCAAAATTGGTTTAATATTAAAACATAAATAATTTCACATAATGCACGATATTAACAGAATAAAAGGCAGAATTACATGATCAGTTTAAAATAGGTACAGACAATAGCATCTGATAAAATTCAAGACCTTTAGGACATATGACTAAGTTTAAAATGCAGACATAAAAGAGCATACATTGGTACATTTTTATCAAATTTAAAAACAGATAAAACTGGTTTATGGTGTTAAAAGTCATCATTACTGTTATATTTGGAAATAGGGAGGAGGTAATGATTAGGAGGAACCATGAGAGGGGTAATGAGTGCTGATATTATTCTGATTGTTCATCTGGTTGTCGGTTTGTTACAGGGGTGCACTGAATTTGCAAGAATCCTTTGAGCTGTGCATTTGTAATGTGTAAATAGTTCTGTGTTATATTTCAGTAAAAAATCTTTTTTGGGGGGCAGAGGACCTGAACAGACAGTTCTCCCTAGAGAACATACAAATGGCCAACAAATATTTGAAAAGATGCTCAACATTACTAGCTATTAGGGAAATGCAAATCAAAACCATAATGAGATACCATCTCATTCCTGTTAGAATAGCTATAATTAACAGGACAAGTAATAACAAATGCTGGAGAGTATGCGAAAAAAAAGGAACCCTCATACTGCTGGTGGGACTGAAAATTGGTACAGCCACTATGGAAAACAGTATGGAGGTTCCTCATAAAACTAAGAATTGATCTAACATATGATCCAGCAATCTCTCTAATGGGTATTTACCCCAAAGACTTGAAAACCCATATCTGAAACAATATTTACACACCGATCTTCATAGCAGCATTATTCATGGTGGACAGTACATGGAAGCAACTGAAGTGTCCTATGATAGATGATTGGCTAAAGAAACAGTGGTACATATATACAATGGATATTATTCAGCCATAAGAAGAGATGAAATACTGCCATTTGTGACAACATGGATGGACCTCAAGATAATCATGCAAAAGGAATTAAGCCAGACATAAAAAGTTGAAAATCACATGATATCAATTATATGTGTTATATAAACATAAAAGCAACAAATGAACAGGACAAACAAACAGAGACTCACGGACATGGACGATGGAGTAGTGATTAACAGAGGGTAGGGGGTGGGGGATGAGGTGGTAGGTAGATGGTTAAAGAAGGTCAAATATAGGGGGATGAGGGAGGGTGAAGTTGGTAAAGGGGATTAAATATATGGCAGCTGAAGGAAACTGGACTTTGGTTGGTAAACACACAATAGAATATACAGATGTCAAATATACACCTGAATATGATATAATTGTATTAACAAATGTTACCCCAGAAATCAATAAAAAAAATCTTTTTTTAGTAGCTCATACTGCTAAAGGAGAAGATAAATTTTGAGATGTTTTTTTAAAAAAAACAGGAAAAAATTGGTACCCAATATTGGAAATCATTCTTACATTCTTATATATGCCAGCTGTAGACTTTGAAGCATGTTATGAAGATTTTTTTAAAAGTTTAATGTATACCAGTTTGTCAACCATGAAATACTGCTTATGGGGACATAACTCTTTTTTAAATAATTTTTTTTTATTTTTCAATTATAGTTGACATACAATATTATTTTAGTTTCATGTGTGTAACAGTGATTAGACATCTATAAAACTCACTAAAAGATCACTTTAATAAATCGTGTCCATCTGACACCATACATAGT
>NW_006438077.1:289985-297308 GCF_000325575.1 Pteropus alecto | reverse complement strand
TATCATTATTTTGAAAATTCCAGTTGGAACTTTTTAACATCTTCCCCCTTTTCACCAATCTTCCCAACTCCTTCCCATCTGATAACCCTCAATATGTTCTATCTATGAGATTTTTTCCCTTTTACTTTTTAAAATTTTGTTCTCTAGATTCCACATGTATGTGAAACCATATGGCATTTATCTTTCTTTATCTGACTTACTTCACTCAGCGCAATACTCTCTAGATCCATCGTGAAATATTTTTATCCATCCCTATACATTCAGTCTCTGCGAGTCTTTTAAACTGAACTAAGTCTCTTGTAGGCAGCATGTGTAAGGATCATGTTTTCTTATCCATTCATCATTTCTATCTTTTGATTAGACCATTTAATTCTTTTTCATTTGATTTGGAGTACTTGTTGATAAAGATGGAGTTATTTCCATTCTTTATTCATATTTTTGAGTACATTTTTCTTCTTCTTCTTAAAGAAGTCCCTCCAACATTCTCTGTAATACTGGCTTGGTATTTAGAAGAAGAAGAAAAATGTAGCTTTTTCTTGTCTGGGAAGTTCTTTATCTGATTCTAAATGATAGCTTTGCTGAGTAGCATTATATTGGTTGTAGGTTTTTGCTTTTCATTACTTTGAATGTTTCATCCCAATCCCTTCTTGCCTGCAATGTTTCAGTTGAGAAATCAGCTGACAGTCTTATGGACGCTCCCTTATTCTCCTGTTTTTTTGATTCTCTCTTTGTCTTTCTCCTCCTGTTTTTTTGATTCTCTCTTTGTCTTTAACCTTTGCCATTTTAATTATGATGTGTCTTGGCGTGGGCCTCTTTGGGTTCATCTTGTTTGGGACTCTCTGCACCTTTTGGGCTTGTATGTCTATTTCCTTCGTCAAGTTAAGGAAGTTTTCTGTCATTATTTCTTGAAATAAGTTTTAAAAGCCTAGCTCTCTTCTTCTGGTACCCATATGATGCAAATGTTGTTATGCTTGATGTTGTCCCAGAGATCTCTTTAACTATTCTCATTTTTTTTTTTTTTTTTGGCGGGGGAGGTTCTTTTTTCTTATTGCTTTTCTGATTGGCTGTCCTGTGCTACCCCATCCTCCAAATCACTGATCATCTACTCCACTTTATCCAATCTGTTGATTCACTCTAATGTACTCTTAATTTCAGATATTGTATGTTTCATTTATGACTAGTTCCTTTTTATGTTTTCCATCTCCATTTTTTATATTTCCTATCTCTTTGTTAAAGTGCACCTAAGTTCATCTACTCTTCCCCTAAGTTCATTGAGTATCCTTATAACCAGTGTTTTGAACACTGTGACTTATAGATTGTTTGTTTATTTTTTTGTTTTGTTTTGTTTTGTTCTGATTTTTGTTCTGTTCTTTCATGTGGAATATGTTTCTTTGTCTCCTCATTATGGCTGACTCCCTGTGTTTGATTCTATGTATTAGGTAGAGCTCTTAAGTCTCTCGGTCTTAGTAAAGTGGCTTTATATATAGTAGGTGTTCTGTGGGGTCGAGTAGCAGTCTTCCCTGGACACCTGAGAAAGGTACTCAAGGTGTGTCCCTTATGTGTGCCCTCTTCTTGTCGTTGAGCTTTGTTTGCTCTTTGCTCTTCAACAAGAGGAACTGACCCTTGGGCTGATAGGTTGTGTGGATTGGTTGATGAAGGGCTGAACTTATGAAGCAAGATTTATTTTAGCAGGGCTCTGGTGATTGCTCAGTCTTCTCTTTGAACATGTCCTTCTTTGATGCTGCTCTGGCTGTTGCTCTGGCTCCAGCGCCAGTTGAAGGATGTCACTGGGTGTGCCAGCCTAAGTGCCTCCTGTGAGGAGCTCAGCTGCAGGTCAAGTTCATCCCAGCCTGTGTACTTTCCGGGGCCACTTGGTAAGAATCACCAGGCTGCTGCCCATGCTGCACTTATAGGTGCTTTGAGAGGCCAAGCCAGGAACCAAGGCTAGAGCCAGACTTGGGGCTGTTCAGCAAGAGGTGCAGGGCAAGCCAAGGCCAGATGCTGCTTCTTTGGGTTTTGTGAGCCTTTGAGATTTTAGAAAAGTTCCCAGTATGAGCCAAGACAGGCCATTTTTATAGAAAATCCATTGGAAGCAGCTTGGATGGGCTGACATGTTGAGTGAGGCGGGGTCTCAGAGAATCACTAGGTTGAGGAGACCTGTGTTAATCAGGTTGATGGAGATTCAAACATGGTGGCTGCCGCATCTGTATGCTGGGAGTGGGGAGAGTTCAACAAAGGAACAATGGATTCTGCCAGCACTTTTGTCTTGGAGAAAGCTGTTTATCCAGCCCTTGCCCTGAAGCCAGAGAACTCAGTCCTCCCTGCTCCAGCTCTGGAGATCAAAGCGAGTGAGTTTGCCAGCGAATAAGTCCATGTGTGAGCCCTTTAAGAGAAACGTCTGTGGCTCCTTCATTCCTTCTTCTCACTCAGCCACAATCTCCTCTGATTTTCACAGCAGAGGTTGTGGGGTCTTCTCTTCCTGGCACTGGAACCCTGAGCTGGAGAGCTCAGGGTGGAGTCGGGAACCCTCTCTCCTCTGGATCTTCTCCATAGAGACATACTCTTTAATCTACTTCTCAGTAGAAGAGAGTTGGAGAGTTCTTCTAAATCATCCTTTACCAAAGTTCAGATGCTTTTTCATTTGCAAAGAGTCAGTAATATATTACTATTATGTTTCTAGAAATACACATTTTAAAATGAACATCATGGGACAATAGGGATTAGTGTATAAAATGTTATACAACTCCTAAAATGTTAAGTTGGCTTTTAAATAAAGTATGACTATCTTAAACATTCAAATGAAAACTAAATTTTTTAAAAACTTTTTAAAATGTGAGTATGTGACAAACCATTTTATAAATCAATCCTGATATACATAGATCCACATATATATGTAAGTTGCTAAGATTTTTCATTATTCTATAAAAACTAACATTCATCAAATGAAATGATATTTGTCACTGAGGTCAAATATGCAGGGTGATGAGCCACATCATATTTATATTTTAGGAAAATGAAATTTATTTGTTTATTTTTATTAAAATTATGGGGGTGATATTGATTTATTAAATCAAATAAGTTTCGAGTGTACAATTCAATAATACATCATATGTATATTGCATTATATGATCATCACCCAAAGTTAAATTTCCTCCACCACCAAATATTTGACACCCCTTTACCCCAATCTGCCACCCCTCCCGCTTCCTTCTAGTAATTACAAATCCCCTGTTTTTGTCTTAGTCTCTGATTGTTAAATGTTTCTTACTTTTAGCTTTTTTATACCACATATGAGTAAAATCGTATGGTTCTCAACTTTTTCTGTCTGACTTACATTGCTTAGCATGATGATCTCAAGATTCATCCATGTTGTTGCAAAGGACAGTATTTCATCTTTTATTATGGCTGAGTAATATTCCATTGTGTATATGTATCACATCTTCTTCACCTAATTATCTACCAATGGACGCCAGTTGTTTCCATGTCTTGGCCACTGTGAACAATGCTGCCATGAACATCGGGCGCATATATCTTTGTGGATAAATGTTTTCAAGTTTTTTTTTTTTTTTTTTAGGGGAGGGGTAAATGCCCAAAAAAGAGATTGTTGGATCATATGGTAATTATATTCTTAATTTTGGGGGAAAGTCCATACTGTTTTCTATGGTGGCTGTACCAACTTACATTCCCACCAGCAATGTATGAGTTCCTTTTGCCTTACAACCTCTCCAGCACTTATTATTATTTGTCATGTTGATGATAGCCATTCTTGCAGGTATGAGGTGGTATCGCATCGTGATTTTGATTTGGATTTCCCTAATAGTGAAGTTGAGCATCTTTTCATGTTTGTTGGCCAATTGTATGTCTTTTTTGGAAAATTTCTGTTCAGGTACTTTGCCCATTTTTTGATTGAATTGTTTTGGGTTATTTTTGTTGTTGTTGAGTTGTATAAGTTTTTTATATACTTTTGAAATTAAGCCCTTATTGGAGATGTTGTTTGCAAATATCTTTTCCAGTTCAGATGGTGGACTCTTGCCTTGTTGATGGTTTCTTTTGCTGTGCAGAAGCTTCTTAGTTTGATATAGTCTCATTCATTTATTTTTGCATTGACTTCCCTTGCCTTTAGGTCAAATTTGTGAAATCCTATTTAAATCTGAGGACCATAAATTTAGTACCTATGCCTTTTTTTCTTCTGTGCAATTTATTGTTTCAGGTCTTATATTCAGGCCATTGATCCATTCTGAGTTAATTTTAGTGTGTGGTGACAGGCAACTGTCAGTTTCTTTCTTTTCCATGTGGCTTTTTAATTTTCCCAGTACCATTTATTGAAGAGGCTTTCCTTTCTCTTTTGTATGTTTTTGGCTCCTCTGTCAAAAATTGTGTGCCCATATGTGTGAGAGTTTAATTCTGGACTCTCAATTCTGTTCCACTGGTGTGTGTCTCTGTTTTTTGCCAAAATCATGTTTTAATTATTAGTGCTTTGTAGCATAAATTGATGTCAGGTAGAGTAATACTTCTGGCCTTGTTCTTGTTCCTCAGGATTCCTTTGGCTATTTGGGATCTTTTATGCTTCCTTACAAATTTGATGATTTTTTTGCTTTATTTAAAAAAAAAATACCATTGACATTTTAATAGGGATTGCATTAAATCTGTATAAGTATTACCTAAATAAGGTCATTTTAAATATGTTGATTCTTGCAATTCATGAACATGGAATATCTTTCCATTTCTTTGTATCTTTTTAAACTTCTTTTATTAATGTGTTACAGTTTTCAGTGTATAGGTCCTTCATGCATTTTAAGTTTATTCCTATTTATTTATTTATTTTTGTTGCAGTTGCAAAATGAGTAGTTTTTTAAAAAAATTGTTATCTGAATATTTATTGTTAGCATATAGAAATGTCATAATGTTTTGTACATTGATTTTGCATCCCGAAACTTTGCTATATTTGTTTCTTCCTTTTAAAAGGATTTTAGTGGAGTCCTTAGGATTTTCTGTGTAGAGAGTCATGTCATCTGCAAAAAGTGAAAAATTGACACTCTCATTACCTATTTGGATGCTTTTTATTTCTTTCTCTTGTGTGATTGCTCTAGCTAGAAATTCCAATATGATCTTGAATAATAATGGTGATAGAGGATAACCTTGTCTTGTTCCTGATATCAGAGGGAAGGTTTTTAGTTTTTCTCCATTAAGTATAATATTAGCTGAGAGTTTTGTCATATATAGCCTTTACTACGTTGTGGTACTTTCTTTGTATACCCATTTTATTAAGTGTTTTAATCATTAATGGATGCTGTATCTTTTCAAAGGCTTTTTCTGCATCTATTGATGTGATCATATCAATTTTATCCTTTGTTTTGTTTATATAGTATATCAGACTGATCAATTTATGTATGTTAAACTATCCCTGTGCCTCTGAGATGAAGCCCACTTGATCATGATGAATACTCTTTTTTAATGTGTTGCTGTATTTGATTTGCTAGTATTTTGTTTAGGATATTTGCATCTGTATTCGAAAAGATATTCATTTATAGTTTTCTTTTTCTGTATTATCATTACCAGGCTTTGTTTTTAGGGTAATGTTGGCCTCATAAAATGAATTAAGAAATGATTGCATCTTCTTAAATTTTTTGAAAATGTTTGAGGAAAAATAGGTATTCTTTGAAAATTTGGTCGAATTCATTGGAGAAGCCATCTGGTCCTGGACTTCTATTTTTTGGGAGGTTTTTGATGATTGTTTCAATTTCCATATTGGTCTATTTAGAGTTTCCAGTTCTTCATGATTCAGTCTAGGAAGGCTGTATATTTCTAAAAACTTGTCTATTTTTTCTAGGTTATTAAATTTGGTGTCATATAGTTTTAATAGTATTATTTTATGATACTTTGTATTTCAGTGGTGATATCTGTTGTAACATCTCTACTTTCATTTATGGTTTGTTTATTTGTGTCCTTTCTCTTTTTCCTTAGCCAGTCTTTCTGGGATTTTATCAATTTTATTAATCTTCTTTAAAAAATGTTTTATTGTGTTAATTTTTAGTATTGCATTTTTATTCTAAATTTCATTTAATTCTGCTCTAATTTTTATTACTTCTTTTTTTCTGCTGATTTTGGACTTCACTTGTTATTCTTTTTCTAGTTTAGTAAAATGTAAAGTTAGGCGGTTTATTTTGGATCTGTCTTGTTTCTTGAGATAGTCCTGTAATGATATGAACTTTCCTCTTACTGCTGCTTTTTCTTGTGTTCAAAATTATGGATATGTTGTATTTTAATTCTCATTTGTTTCTTGATCTCTCCTTTGATTTACTCTATGACCCAGTTGTTTCTTAGTAGCATGTTGTTTAATCTCCATGTATTTTTGGTTCTTCCTGCTTTCTTTTTAAAGTTCTTCTCCAGTTTGAAAGCATTATGGTAAGAGAATATGCTTGGTATGATTTCAATCTTCTTAAATTTGTTGAGGCTATTTTTGTTTCCAAACATATAGTCTATTCTTGAGAATGTTTCATGTGTACTAGAGAAGAATGTATAATGTGATGTTTTGAGATGAAAGGCTCTGTCAGTGTAAATTATATCCAGTTGGTCTAATATGTCATTTAGGAATGTTATTTCATTAACAATTTTCTGTTTGGATGATCTATCCATAGCTGACAGTGGGGGTATTTAGGTCTCCTACTATAATTGTGTTGTGTCAGTTTCTCCCTTTAGTTCTTTTAGTCATTGCTTTATGTATTTTGGTGCTCTTTTTGATGCATGGTCCTGTTTATCATTATAAAGTGTCTATTGTCGTCTCTTGTACTTTTTTTAAAATCTTAAAGTTTATTTCATCAGATATAAGTGTGACTTACCCACTTCTTATTAGATACCAATTGCTTGGAATGTGGTTTTCTACCCTTTCACTTTGAGTAGATATTTGTCCTTGCAGCTGAGATGTGTCTCTTGCAGGTAGCATTTGGTCGGGTTTTGTTTTTTGATCCACTCTGCCACTCTGTGCCTTTTTATTGGTGAGTTTAGTCCATTTACATTTAAGGTGATTACTGGAATATGAGGTGTTTCTATGGCCATTTTAATTTTCATTTTGTGGTAGTTCGGTGGCTCCATTTTTTCATTGTCCTTGCATTTATGTCTGTTATTTTGATTTGGTGGTGTTCTTTTGATTTGGTGGTGTTCTATGGCTTTTCTCTCTGTTCTCTTTTGTTTTATATTATCTGTCTCAGTTCTGGATTTTCTTTTTGTTAGGGGCGTTCCATTAAATTTATGTAGAAGTAAGTTTACATTATATATATATATACATTATATATATCTATAAAGGAGAATGGAGGAAATATATAT
>NW_006438077.1:286581-289952 GCF_000325575.1 Pteropus alecto | reverse complement strand
TTTCTTTCCTCCATTCTCCTTTATAGATTCGGATCTTTCCTCCCTCCCCTTTTCTTTTTTCATTGTCTCAAATTATCCCTATTTATGCTATACATTTAATTCTAGGTTGCAGTATTTGTGTCTTTTTAAAGTGTTTTTTTTTATTTAATCTTTATCCATTATGTAATATTTAAGCTTCTAATATCCTGTTTTTTACTATTTAAGGTGATCCCTGTATCTCTCTGCCTGCTCGTCATCTTACTCATAGTTATATAATTTTTTGTCTCTTTTTTTTTAGGTAGAATGACCCCCTTCATTATTTCCTGTAATGCAGGCCTTGTGGTGGAAAATTCTCTCAGCTTTTGTATGTCTGAAAACATCTTTATTTCTCATTCATATCTAAAGAAGAGCTTTGCTGGGTATATTATTCTAGGCTGGTAGTTTCTTTTTTCAATAGTTTGAGTATTTGGTTTCACTCCCTCCTAGTTTGCAAGATTTGTGCTGAGAAGTCTTATGATATGGATTTTTCTTTATAAGTTACTGTCTTCTTTTCTTTGGCTACCTTGAAAATTCATTCTTTGTCATTAATTTCTAAAAATTTTAATATAATGTGTCTTGGAGAAGGCCTTTTTGAGTTGAGATAAAGGATGTTCAGATTCTGTTTCCTTCTTGAATTTGAATATCCAATTCTTTCCAGGTTTGAGAATTTCTTGTCAACTATTTGAATATGCTTTCTGCTCCCTTCTCCCTCTCTTCATCTTCTGTTATAGTCATTATTCTTATGTTGCTTTTTCTGATTGTGTCATATAGTTCTTGTAGAGTTGTTTCATTTTGTTTTACTCTCAATTCTCTTTTCTTCCTTATGCATCAATTCTAGATTTCCATCTTCAATATCACTATTTTTCTTTTCCTCCATCTGATCAGCGCTATGTCCTAGGCTTGCTCTTTTATTTATCATCTCTTTTAGTGAGTCTTCATTTCCAGAAATTCTATATGATTATTTTTTTTAGAGTTTCAATCTCCTAAGAAAAGTATTCATATCGCTTGTTAATTTTGTTTTTAAGTTCTTGGAACTGTTGATCAGAAATTTTTTGCATCTCATTGAGTTTTTCTCAGAAGTGCAATCTTGAATTCTTTGTCATTTAAGTCACATATTTCTATATCTTTAAGCTTATTTTCCAGAAAATTTTCATCTTCTTTCTGAGCTGCTTTGTTATCTTGGTTGCTCATGGTGTTTGATGGACTATTTCTCTTAGGCATTAATGGGAGTGTAGTCTGCTTTTTTTTTTTTTTTAAGTTTGTTACAGTGATCTCTTTTTTAGCAGGATAATAAGAAGTTTTTCTTTTGATTTCCTGTAAGTGGCACCCTAGTGTCCTGCACTGCTAAGCCTGCTAGATAGCTGTTTTGAGGGTAAGAATGCCATTTATTTTCTGGAAAGTTGTGTATTTCCTTTGTGAACAGGTTGCCTCGGTCCCAGGGTTCCACTTCCATGGCAGAATGTGAATGGTGATGGGATTCTGACCCTCTGAGAAGGCCTTGAAGTCCCAGTACTTCTTCCACTGTCAGATGCAATGCTCTGCTGCCTCCATGTGAATCAGACTGCCTGGATGGGGGTGGGGTGAATTGAGAGAGGCCAGCTTTGTGTGTGTCTGTTTTCCTTCCAGTGATGTTAGCTAAAGCTTCAGCTGCTTTGCCTCTATATCCTAGCCCCTATCTCTGGTACTGGCTGCTGTGTATGTTTCAGTTCTTGTTGCATAGTATCTCCTGTGGCTAGGTGCTAGCTCTTGTAGGGTACGTTGTGGAGGCATTCTTGGATAGTGGAGGTATGTGGCCAGGTTCCATGACTCAGCTTTCTGCCTGGCAAAAGTGGTTGCTAAGACACAGTTGTCAACTCCCCATGCTGCTCTCTACCCTGCTCTCTGCCCTGCTTCTTGGCCTTGCTGCTTGGAAAATGCTTATCCTTCAGGTAGGACTGTTCAGGGCATTGAAGGACCAAGAAATTGTCTTTTTGTTGTTTTTCCCTCCCCCTCTCCCTGCTCAGAGTTCTGGGCTGCTTTCCACAGTATCTAACTCTATCTCTCTCTACCTCCTTGGCTCATGTGCCAGAGTAGCCTAACTTCAGATTCTCCCATGTGCAGATCTCTCAGACATACTTGTGTGCGGGTTAGATCTTATTTGTTGAGCTGTAGGTGTTCAGCTCCTTATAGTTTCAAGGAGAGAGCTCAGGGGAGATTTCTCATACTACCATGCTTTTGACATCGATCTGAAATTTATTATTTAAATTGAGTTTTCTAATTCTTTCAGTTAAAATTAATTGAACACATACTATGTTCCATGTATTTTCTAGGTTCTGAATACGTGTAAACAAATTTAGCTAAGATAAATTCTCCAGATTGTCTCACTAGCAAGCAGGAATAAAAAAATCACAGAGAATGCCTGTCTCAAATGACATTAAGTATTTAAATCACATCTAGTTTTCTTACATGCAATTTACTCACGTTAACTGGCAATGAACAAAATGAGCTCTAAGAGAGACCAGATAAGTGGAAGCTCAACCACTAAATCAGTTGTTCCCAAATTTTAAAGGGCATCCAAATCTCTGATGACCATTGTTTAAATGAGTATCTCTAGGCCCTGCAAAGAATCTGCATTTTGTTTGGTTTAGTAAGATCCCAAATAACTTTAGTGCAGCTAGTTCTAGGACCATACTTGAAGAAATATTGACTTCTGCAAAGAAAGCTAGTATCTAAAGACTGACCAAAAGTTAAGCTTCATTTTATCCTTTATCCATTTTCACTTTTAAATTGTAAGAAAATATGAGAGATTCAAAATTTACTGTGGCTTTTACTTCCATCTGCATTTGAAAACAAAGGGAACAAATAAATTCTCCATTTAACAAGATCGCAGAAATTATTTTTAAGATATTTGCAAAAAGTAAGCAGAGAGAAACAAAATGCAGTTTGTATATTTACCTGGGGCATGTATTTTCTCATACTACTTTAAAAAGTCATCCTCATTCACCCTCTTAGGAGAAACTAAAGACACATACAGAGAAAAAATAACTGGGAAGAGATCATGACTAACAATGATCTGCTGGAAAATGATAAGCATTTTTAATTGCTACCAAGTTTTAGCAAGTTTTCTATATTGCCAAATCCAAAGGACTATGACCAGTATTTTAACTTTCAAAAATATACATCCATAAATTATTTTTGATGGAAAAAGTTTTTATTATTTATTTATTTGTTTAGATCTTATTTAAATTAATACGTTTTTATTATGATGATATTGGTTAATGAAATCCAGTAAGTTTCAGATGTACAATTCAACAGTAAGGCATATATATTGCATTGTGTGTTCACCACCCATAGTTAGATTTCTTTCTGTCACG
>NW_006438077.1:279662-285991 GCF_000325575.1 Pteropus alecto | reverse complement strand
CCAAATTGCAGTCCCACTAGCAGTGTATGAGGGTTACTTATTCTCTGCATCCTCTCCAACATTTGTTACTACTTGTTCTGCTAATAACAGCTCTTCTAACAGGTGTGAGATGGTATCTCATTTGTGGTTTTGATTTGTTTATTTGTTTGTTGGCCATTTTTATGTCTCCTTGGAAAAGTGTCTGTTTATGTCCTCTGCCGGAGAAGTGTCTGTTGAGGTCCTCTGTTCATTTTTTGATTGGATCGTTTGTTTTTTTTGTTGTTGTTGTTATTGAGTTGTATGAGTTCTTTGTATATTTTGGATATTAGGCCCTTATCGGAGATGTTACTTGCAAATATCTTCACCCATTCTGATGATTGTCTTTTTACCTTGTCTAAAGTTTCTTTTGCTATACAGAAGCTTTTTACTTTGATGTAGTCCCATTCATTTATTTTTGCTTTGACTTGTCTTGTCTTTGAGGTCAAATTCATAAAATCCTCTTTAAGTCCAAGGTCCATGAGTTTAGTTCCTATGTTCTCTTCCATGCAATTTATTGATTCGGGAAATATGTTCACATCCTTAATCCATTTTGAGTTACTTTTCGTGTGTGGTGATAGACAAAAGTCTAGTTTCATTCTTTTGCAGGTAGCTTTCCGATTTTCCCAGCACCATTTATTGAAGAGGCTTTCCTTTCCCCACTGTATATTCTTGACTTTTTGTCAAAAATTATTTGCTCATATAAACATGGGTTTATATCTAAGCTCTTGATTCTGTTTCACTGGTCCATGTGTCTGTTTTTCTGCCAATACCATGTCATTTTGATTACTATTGCTTAGTAGTATAATTTGAAGTCAGGCAGAGTGATGCCTCCTGCCTCATTCCTTTTTCTCAGATAACTTTGGCAGTTCAGGGGCTTTTGTGCTTCCATACAAATCTGATAATTTTTTATTCTGTTTATTTAAAAAATGCCCATGGTATTTTGATAGGGATTACATTAAATCTGTATAACACTTTAGGTAATAAAGTCCTATTAACTATGTTGATTCTTTCAATCCAAGAACATAGAATATATTTCCATTTCTTTGTATCTTCTTCAATTTCTTTTAATAAGGTCTTATACTTTTAATTATATAGGTCCTTCACATGTTTTGTTTGATTTATTCCTATTTATTTTATTATTTTTGTTGCAATTGCAAAAGGAATTATTTTTTCCACTTTTTTTTTTTTGATGACACTTCATGATTAAAGTATAGGAATGCTATGGATTTTTAAACATTTATTTTGTATCCAGAAACTTACGGTATTCGCTTATTGTTTCTGATAGTGTTGTCGTGGAGACGTTAAGGTTTTCTATATAGAGAATCATGTCATTTGCTAATCGTGGCAGTTTAATTTCTTCATTTCCTATTTAGTTACGTTTTATACCTTTCTCTTGCTTGATTGCACTTCTTAGAAATTCCAATGTTATATTTAATAACAGTGGTGATAAGGAACATCCTTGTCTTGTTCCTGATCTTAGAGGGAACATTTTTTGTTTTTCGTGATTAAGTATAATGTTGGCTGATAGCCTTTATTATGTTAAGGTATTTTCCTTCTATACCGATTTTGTTAAATGTTTTGATCATAAATGGATGCTGTATCTTGTCGAAGGCGTTTTCTGCGTCTAATGACGTGATCATATGATTCTTATTTTTTTCATTTGTTTCTGTGGTGTATCACGTGAAATGATTTGCGTATGTTGAACCAACCCTGTGCCCCTGGGATGAAGCCCACTTGATCATGGTGTATAATCTTTTTAATATGTTGCTGTGTCTTATTTAGAATTTTTGCATCTGTGTTCATGAGAGATATTAGTCTGTAGTTTTATTCTTTTGTTTTATCTTTACCAGGTTTTGGTATCATGATCATATTGGCCTCATAAAATAATTTAGGAAGTGTTGCCTCCTCTTCCATTTTTTGGAAGAGTTTGTGGAGAATAGGTATTAAATCTTTTTTGAATGTTTGTTAGAATTCACTGGTGAAGCCATCTGGTCCTGGACTTTGACTTTTTGGTAGGTTTTTGATGATTGTTTCAATTTCGATACTATTGATCAGTCTACTTAGATTTTCCAGTTCTTGATTCAGTCTTGGAAGGTTGTATCTTTCTAAGTATTTTTCATTTCTTCTAGGTTATTTAATCTGGTGTTATACACTGTTTCATAATATTCTCGTATGATCCTTTGTATTATTGCAGTGTCTGTCGCAATTTCTCCATTTTCATCCTGATTTTGTTTATTTGTGTTCTGTCTTTCTTTCTCTTTTTCCTTTAGTGAGTCTAGCCAGGGAGTTGTCAATATTAATAACCTTTTCAAATAAACAGCCCTTTGTTGAATTTATTTTTTCTATTATTTTTTTTTCAGTTTTATTTAATTCTGCTCTAATTTTGATTATTTCTCTCCTTCTACTGATTTTAGGTTTCATTTGTTCTCCCTTTTCTAGTTTTTAAGATGAAACATTAGGTTTTTTATTTGGGCTCATTCTTGTTTTTGGAGATAGGTCAGTAATGATATGAACTTTCCTCTTATTATTGCTTTTTCTGTGTCCCAAAGTTTTGATATGTCGTACTATCATTACCATTCGTTTCTATGTGTCTTTTGAATTTTTATTTCTTCTCTGACCTAGTCATTCTACAATAGCATACTGCTTAATCTCCATATATTTGTGGTTCTTTCCGTTTTCTTTTTAAGTTGATTTCCAGTTTCAATACATTATGATCAGAGAATATGGTTGGCATGATTTCAACCCTCTTATATTTGTTGAGGCTATCTCTGTGCCTTGTATGTGGTCAAACCTTGAGAATGATCCATGTGCACTAGAGAAGAATGTATAAGCAGCTGTTTTGAGATGAAACACTCTGTAAATGTCAATTATGCCCAGTTGTTATAATGTGTCATTTAAGGATGTTATTTCCTTATTGATTTTCTGTTTGGACGATCTGTCCATATCCTACACTGGGGTATTTAGGTCCCCTACTATGATAGTGTTTTAGTCTCTTTCTTCCTTTAGTTCTGTCAGTAATTGCTTTATATTTTGAGGGGCTCCCAGGTTGGGAACATAGATATTAATGAGTGTTACACCTTCTTGGTGTATTATTCTCTTTATCATTATGAAGTGTCCCTCAGTATATGTCTTTACTTTTTTTTTTTATTTTGAATTCTATTTTATCTGATATTACTACCGCTACTCCCTCTTTTCTGTGAATGTGGTTTGCTTGAAATAGAATTTTCCACCCTTTCACTTTGAGTCTATATTTGTCTTTGGAACAGAGATATGTCTTCAGGAGGCATCATGTGGTTAGGTGTTGTTTTTTTGATTCAATCTGAAACTCTGTTCCTTTTTATTGGTGAGTTCAGTCCATTTACATTTAGGGTGATTTTTGAAATATGAGGTTTTCCTATACCCATTTTATGTTTTACTTTCTAGTAGCTCGCTGTTTTCATTGCTTCCTTGTACGTGCGTGTGTGTGTGTGTATGTGTGTGTGTATGTTTATTTTGGTTGGGTTTTGTGGATTTTCTCTCTGGTCCTGTTTGTTTTCTGTTATGTATTTCAGTTCTGAATCTTTGATGTGTGGTTACCATTATGAATATGTAGAGGATAGTTTATATATATATTTATATATGCATTTTCTTTCGACTATGCCTTATTTCCATTCCCTTTTGTGAATTTGGATCTTTGAATCCTCCTCTTTTCTGTTATTGTTGTCTCAATTTGTCCTCGTGTATGCTGAACGTTCATTACTATCTTGCATTAGCAAATCTCTTATTGTTCAAGCTTATAATACCCCTTTCTTAGTAAGGGTTGCACTCCTCTGCTTCTTTGCCTGCCAGTGGCCTTACTCAGAGTTATGTTTTTTTGTTTGTTTTTTTGTTTTTTGTTTTTTGTTTTGTCATTTTGTTTTAGGTGAGCTGACCCCTTTCCGTATTTCCTGCAGCACAGGCCTCGTAGTGGATAATTTCCTCTATTTTTTTATGTCTGGAAAGGTCTTTATTTCTCCTTCACATCTAAAGGAGAACTTCGCTGGATATATTATTCTTGGCTGGTAGTTTCTTTCATTTAATAGTTTGAATGTTTGATTCCACTCCTTTCTGACTTGTAAGGTTTGTGCTGAGAAGTCTGACAATAATCCAATGTGTTTTTCTTTATAGGTTACCTTTTGTCTTCTTTTCCTTGGCCCTGAGAATTCTGTGTTTGACATTGATTTTTATAATTTTAATGTAGTGTGTCCTGGAAAAGGCCTTTTATGTTGAGATAATTGTTTTTTGTTGTTGTTGTTGTTGTTGACTTCTTGAATTCCAAGCTTCAGTTCATTCCTTAGATTTGGAATATTCTCTTTAAGTATTTGTCTTAAAATGCTTTCTAATCCCTGCTCCTTTTCCTCCCCTTTGACAATGCCCATTATTATTATGCTTCTTTTCCTGATGGTATCATCTAGTCCTTTATTTCTCTTTCAATGTTTTTCAGTCTTTGGTTTCTCTCTTCTTCTGATTTATTTCCAGATTTTTTGTATTCAATGTCACTAATCTTTTCCTCTATTTTGTCGACTCTATTTCTCCAGCTTGCTATTTCATTTTTCATCTCTTTCAGTGTGTTCTTTATCTCCAGAAGCTCCTGTTGGTTCATTTTGAGGGTTTCAATCTCCTTGCTAAAAGAACTCATTCTCCTGATCTAACTGTATTTTTCAATTCCTGTGCTAGGTGTTATGAGTAGATCCCATAATCTGACGTGCTTGTGTCTAGTTTGAGTGTTTTCTTTGTTGAGTTTTCAATTTTCAGCTTATTGTTGTTTCAAGGGGAGCGATATAGAGACATCGCTCACTCCGCCATATTTCTGACATCATTCCTAAGTTATTTTAATAATTTTACTTTTAGATATAATCATAATATTTGCTCTCTGAATCATCATTCCTTTTGACACTGTTATTTTCTCGATATAGTCTTCATCTTTTGAATTTCAAGTGTTGGAAAGAACACTATTTAGCTGTGTAAACTGCTATATTATTTTCTGTTGCCCTATATATAGTCTGTTTCTGTTTTCCTTGTTTGTTTGTTTTGCTCTTTAGATTTCACATATAAGTGAAATCATATGTTATTTTTTTTCCTCTATGGCTTATTTCACTTAACATTATACCCTCTAGGGTATTACCTAGGTTATCCATGTTGTCGCAAATGGTAAAATTTTATTTTTTTAAACAAATACACTAAATAAATACCCAGCAGTGAAATTGTTGAATCATAAGGTAAGTTATATTTTTAATCTTTTTGAGAAACCTCCAAACTGTCTTTCATAGTGGCTGCACCAATTTGCAATCCCATCAATAGTGCTCCAGGGCTCTTTTTTATCCACATACTTTCCAAGACTTGTTTTTTGATTTATTGGTTATAGCTATTCTGACAGGTGTCAAGTGATATCTCATTGTGTTTTTAATTTTCTTTTTTTATTTTATGTATATTAAATTTTTTTCAGTTACAGTTGGCATTCACTGTTATATTAGTTTCAGGTGTACAACATCGTGATTAGAAATTTATATAACTTATGAGATGATCGCCCCGATAAATCTAGTATGCATCTGACACCATACATAATTATTACAATATTATAGACCATATTATGCTATACATTACATCATCATGATTATTACTTAGCTACTAATTTGTACTTCTTAATCCCTTCCCCTTTTTAACTCTGCCCAGCAAACCCCTTACCATCTGGAAAACATCAAAATGTTCTCTATATCTATGAGTTTGTTACTATTTCATTTATTTTGTTTTCCATATTCCACATATAAGTGAAATCATATGGCTTTTTTCTTTCCCTGTCTGACTTACTCTACTCAGCATAAGGCCATCTATGTCCTTCCATGTTGTTGCAGATGGCAATATTTCATTCTTTTCTAATGGCTGAGTAATATTTCATTGTATATATGTACCACCTCTTTTTTATACATTCATCCATTGATGGGCATCCAGGTTGCCTCCATATCTTGGCTAGAGTAAATAATGCTGCAATAAACATATAGATGTACATGTCTTTTCAAAGTAGTGTTTTGGATTTCTACAGATAAATATGCAGAAGTGGGATTACTGAGTCCTTTGTCTCTTGTTATTATAGGCTTTGCTTTAGAGTCTACTTTGCGTCATATAAGTACTGCAAACACAGCTTTTATAATTTCAGTTTTCATGAACTATCTTTTTCTAGCACTTTACTTGTAGTCTGTGTGTCTTTCAATGTGAAGTGAATCTTTGGTAGACAGCATATGGAAGAGTCTTGTTTTCATATCCATTCAGCCATCGATTTTGTTTCAAGCATTTAA
>NW_006438077.1:268097-279641 GCF_000325575.1 Pteropus alecto | reverse complement strand
TTACATTTTCTACTAAAAGAAGTCCCTCTAACATTTCTTGTAGTACTGGTATGGTGTTGATAAATTCTTTTTAACTTTTTATTTTAGATCTTTATCTCCCCTTTGGTTCTAAATGATAGCTTTGCTGGGTAGAGTAATATGGGTTGTAGGTTCTTTCTACCCCTGAATATTTCATAACAATCTCTAACCTGCAAATTTTTATTGAAAAATCATTTGATTATCTTATGGGAATACCCTTGTAGGTAATTAATTGCTTTTTTTATTGCTGCTTTCCACATTCTCTCACTGTCTTTAACCTTTGGCATTTTAATGATGATATGCCTTGGTATAGGCCTCTGGGTTTGGCTTGTTTGAAACTCTCTGAGCTTCCTGGTCTTGTATGTCTATTTCCTTTGCCAAGTTAGGGGAATTTTCCATCATTATTTCTTCCAATAGTTTTTCAATGCCTTGCTCTCTTTCTTCTTCTTGTATCCTATGATACAAATATTGGTATGCTTGATGTTGTCTCAGAGGCCCCTTAAATTATCCTCATTCTTTTTTTGGATTCTTTTTTCTTGTTGCTGTTCTGATTGAATGTTTTATGATACCTTATCTTAGAAATTGATGAGTCTTTGCTCTGCTTCGTTTAATCTATTGTTAATTCCTTCTAATCTATACTTTATTTCAGTTATTGTATTCTTCATTTATGACTGGTTCCTTTTTTTACGTTTTCTATCTTCATTTTTATGTTTCTTACCTCTTTGTTAAACTTCTCATTGAGTTCATCTACTCTTTTCTTAAATTCATTGAGCATATTTATAGCCAGTGTTTTGAACTCTGCAAATGGTAGATTGTTCGTCTCTATTTTGTTTAGTTGTTTTTCTGGATCTTTGTTCTGTTTTTTTTTTTTTTTTTCATTTAGGATATGTTTCTATGTCTTTCCATTTTTGCTGCCTCTTTGTGTTTGCTTCTCTCTATTATGTAAGGCTGCTATATCTCCTGGTCTTAGTAGAGTGGCTTTATGTTATAGGTGTCCTATGAAGCCCAATGGCACAGTTTTCCTGGTCACCTGAGCTGGGGGCTCTAGGTGTGTCTCTTGTATGGATTGTGTGTGTGCTCCAATTATAGTTGAGCCTTGGTTACTGTTGCCATTTCGATGAGCGGGATTGACCCTTGGGCTGATTGGTTGTGAGGACTGGCCATGAATAACAGTGGAAGAGATGTTCAGGAAGTGACCCCACAGTGCAAGATTCACTTTAGCAGAGCTCTGATGCCTGCCCAATCTGACCTTTGAGTGTGTCGTCCTTGGATGCAGCCCCAGGTGGTGCTCTCACTTGATACAAAGCTGGCCACCAGGCATATTTGTCCCAGGGCCTCCTTGGTGGGGCCCCAACACAGGCCTAATTTAACTTCAGCCTGTGCTGTACCCAAGGCCACCTTGCAAGAGTCACCAAGTATTCTGCATATGGCTACCACCTATGCTGGGCTTTCAGGTACCTTGAGCAGCCAAGTGATACACCAGAGTTGACTGCTGCTAGTTTCCAGGCCTGAAGCTGCTTAACAAGAGATGGGTCATATAGTGGGTAGATACTTTTTCTTTTAGTTTTGAAAACCTTTGAGAGATTTTAGGAAAGTCTGGAGTATGAGCCAAGATAGACTCTTTGTATGGAAAAGCCACTGGAATCTGCTTGATTGGGCCCAAAATTTGGGTGAGAAAGGGTCCCAGGGTATCACCAGGGTGTGATGACCTGTATTAGCCAAGTGTGGGGCTGGGTTCTCTTGCTCCTCCAGGGAGACCTCCACAGCCAAGATAACCTGATTTAACTGGCACATGACTTTGTTGAATCACCCCATTCTGCATCTGTGCCTCTCTTATCAGTCTCCAGGTGATTTCTTTTTTCTGTGTATTCTTAGTAGTAGGACTCATGTTCAGCTTAATCTCATTGATTTTCAATGATGTTTGTTCTGTAGTTTTAGTTTTGGCGTTTCATTTGCATTTCTGTGGTATTGAATATTTTTTCATATGTCTATTTGCCATTTGTATTTCCTTTTTGGCATCCTAATTTTTACCTATATGTTTTTTCCAGATTATAAACTCTCTCAAAATTTTAAGGGTTTAGAATGAGAATAGATTTTTTAAGATATACAGAATTTTAAAATGACAATTTTAAAATAGTTTACTTCCTGAAATATTCAGTTAGTAATGAGAAGTTAACTAGATTCTTGTTGATCATGTAATTTGACCTGTAAAATGGACTAGATAGCAGCAGTAGTTTGTTTCATTCATTATTTAAAACATATTTTCTAGGCGTACACTCTAACACTGAGATTAAAATTAGTTTCAGGTGTTCAAACTTTCTGTGATGCTTTGTTTTGTCAACTGTCACTGAAAATGACATATCTTCTTTTTATAACTCACTTTATTTCTCAAGACTTTGCTAAGAAATTTCAGGCTAAGGTCAATTCTAAGAAACATGTCTTTATTGTGCAGAAAATAATTACTAGTTATTTCTAAAATTGATATTTTAACATTAGAATTTTCCCTCAAAACACGCCAAGGATAGCATTTAAGATATAACTTTTTCCTTATGTCCAGTTAGGAACACTAGATATGTTCAAATAAATAAATTAGAAATTCAACAGTTTGAAAATTTAAAAAGTGACATTTCATACTCTAATTTTCAAATTATCCAACATGCTACACTTTTAAGGAAAACATATCAAAAATAGATTTGCTGTTTGATATGTTTCAAAAATCTTTTGCCCATACTCAAATCATTGTTATATCTCCTCACAATAATCAGAGCTATATGTTCTATCCCATATGTGGTGTAATGTTAATACTTAAATATTGGGCTGGAATAAATACAAAGCAATTATTAACTGAAACATGTTTAAAAACAGCCTCTGATAACTGATACCTCCTTAAGATGTCTACTGTCAAAACAACAGAAATTAACAAGTGTTGGGAAGGATATGGAAAATTGGAACACTTGTACATTGTTGGTGGGATTGCAAAATGGTATATTTGCTTAGAAAGACATAAATTTAAAGCAAAGTTACCATAAGATCCAGCATTTGCACTTCTAGGTATATAGCCGAAAGAATTAAAAGCAGAGTCTAGTAAAGATATTTACACGTCCATATTTATAGCAGCATATTCACAACAGCCAAGAGGTGGAGGCAATCTAAGTGTCCATCTACAGATGGATGGATCAATAAAATGCTATATATACATAAAATGGAATATTATTCAGTCTTAAGAAGAATGAGAATTTGACATGTTACAACATAGATGAACTTTGAGGAAATTATGCAAAGTAAAATAAGTTGTTACAAAAAGGGCAAATATTGTATGGTTTCCCTTATACAAGATACCTAGTGTAGTTAAATGCATATAGAGAGGAAGTAGAATGATGGTTGCCAGGGACTGCTGGGAAGAGAGGAATGGGAAATTGTTGTTTAATGAGTGTAGATTATTAGTTTTGCAAGGTGAAAAATGCCTGGAGATTGGTTGCACAACAATGTGAATATACTTAACACTACTGAACAGTACACTTAAAAATGGATAAGATGGTAAATTTTATGTTATTTGTATTTTACCATAATTGAAAGTATAAAAATTAATTTTTTTTCAAAGACCTTGATCTTTAAAAAGGTAATTAAGGAAACATTTACATTCACATTATTTCTAGAGCCACACTCATTCTAGAATTATATTGCATAAATAGTCTCATTCTTTAAGGTGAATACCCCAAAATTCTAAAAGATTAAAGTAGTAAAGAAAACAACATATTATTTAAGGTTCTCTTTTGGTATCCATAAACCAAACACCTTTTCTTGGGCCAGTCTTCATAAACAAAGAGTAGAGGAAAAAAAAAAAAAAGACAGCTCTTTTAGGCAGGGCATATGAAAGTATTTTCAAATTTGCTCTTGTGGGGTGGCTCCATAGTGTAGTGTTAGCATGTCTGCTTTATACACAGAAGGTCCTGGGTTTGTGCCCCAAGTGGAGGCATGAACCAGGCCACCCGGATGCGCCAGGCCCCCCAGGTTCACTAGAACCCCTGGGTGCGCCAGGCCCCAGGCCCTGGGTGCACCCTATGAACATGTAGGAAGAGACACCCCACCTTCAGAGATCCAGTTCTTAAGAAGAAACAGCAACATTCATAGGTCAGGGGTGGAAGTGGAGCAGGGGATTAAAGAGGGAAAAAAAATTGCTCTTGCTCATGATAAATAAATATGAAGCAAATCAAATTACAGGATTCCTATTTTTAAAAATCTCATTTTCTACACATGAAATAGGGCTTAATTTATCACATTCTGAAAGTATTCTTTAATAGTATTTGAAATAGGGGATTCTATTACATCACTTAGCTTTTATTTGAAGTCTAAAGTACATGTCTCAGAGGTGGAGGCAGTGGCAATGTGTTAGAAACCACTGTCAATTGAAAATCAATCTGTAGTAAAGATGACATTTATACAATTATTATGGATTTCAATGGGGTAATATATGAGTCCATTTTCAAAAATCCTTCATGTACAAATGTCAAGGAATGTATCTATTGTGTAAAATGAGGCCTAGTTTTAGTTATAAAGACATAACAAAATTCACACTAAACTCCTTATCTCTAGGTTACTAAAGCAGAAGAAACAAAAATGAGCCCTTTCTGAGGTTCTATAGAATGTTTGATGAATTTACCAAGAGCCTAGAGGAAACTAAAGTTGCTGCCCTCTAACTGGAACATTCAATTTCATCATTTGTGTGTAACATAAAAGAGCAATTTAGATGTAAAAATCTAATCAACATGAAACATTAATGTCTTAGGTTGAAACAGAGAACGGCACAATAATGGCATTAGAAGGGGTGAAAATAGCACCATTACTTTCATTGACATCATCAATGTGTTTGCTTCAGTGAACTGTACCTCCAAAATGGAAAAATAAAAAAGTCATTTGTAAGGAAGGTATCATCAATATTTAGCTTTCTTCTTGACCAACTATAGAATGATCTATATTCTGCAAAGGTTGCAAAAACACATATAATCAAATATAGATTTCTTTCTTTATTTGAAACACAGCAACATTTGGTATATTTTCTTTATGTTCTTTTGGTTAATGTAATTGCTTTAAGAGACCTTAAAAGATGATCATTACCGAATTAAAAGATGAAATATTATTTTGGGGGTCCCCTAACAAGCGTTTAATATTCACTAAGTCAACATTCATTTGGCCACCCACTTACAAGTCATTAAGTACCTACTATGTGCCAGGCATATAGTAATGTGTATGTATGTGTGTATGTATGTGTGTATGTATGTATGTATCTATATATACTTATCAAATATAGGTGGGTTTTGGAAGGGAATGCCAGAAGATCTAGCTTCTGTGATACTATACCCCTCCTTGCCTCTCCCAAGTAACATTTTTATAATGATGACTCCCACATCTGTATCTCTAGTCCTAAATTATCTTATGAGCTCCAGGTCCATATTTCTAACTACCAACCAGACATTTTCTTCTAGAAATCCCAGAGGCATTTAAAATTCCACTTGGTCAAATTGTAACAGCTCTGTATGTATATATCTGCTCATATATTCCAGATACTCATAAAACTAGTTTTAGCTCTCCTCCACTCTTAATTTAAAGAGCCAGCTCAATATTATCTCTTCTGGGAACCCTCCATGACCTTCTCAGGCAGAATTGATTGCTGTTTTCTCCATATTCTCATTGTACTTATACTATAGTATACTATTAATACTATATTTAACTTTTTTAAAAAAAATCATAAGTAAATTTGTATAATACTAATGAATTAAGTATTTTTCTCCTTGCTACACTATAAACTTCTAGGGAAGATGTCTTATTTTGTTGATGCTGTCTCATCTTGTCTTCCAATAGACTAATTTGTTATGCTTTTGAATAGACTAATTTGAAAACACTCAAATGGTATTTTTACAAGGAAATTCTGTTTCAGTAGGTCTGAGTTGAGACTTGAACATCTCTCACTTTTAAAATATGTTCAGGTGGCTCTGATGTGCTCCAATGTCTGAAAATCACTGAATTAAGCAAACATCTAGACAGATTATGATACATAATAAATGTTTAAAATTAACTCCTCAGGTTTGAGTAGGTATACAATCTTTATTAAGTTAAATATCTGGTATGTCATTCTAATGATTTCTAGTGATGGAAACAACTTCCTGAGTGGTGCATAAATCATCCATTTTGAGTTTAAACCTGTACACATAAAAACATCCTGAATATTAGTTTAAGTGAGAATTTATTGCCATGGAAAGATAGAATCATTAACTGAAAAAAGCAGATTACAAAACAGCCTATACAACATATCCTCATTTTAGTAGTGACTGAATAGATTGGTAAATATATGTACAGAAAAATATATCTAAAAAATATACACACTGAATTGTTAATAGTAGTAATATCTGGCTGGTGGAAGTGAGGTTGTTTCATTTTATTATATTTTGCTTTTCTGTATGTCCAACTTTCCATAATGCATACAAAATTTTCTTGTAAAACTGTAGTAATTAAGATATATATATATGTATATGTGTGCATATATGTGTGTATGTGTGTATGCATGCATTCATGTATGCATGTATGTATGTATGTATGTATATTCTAGCAGAATTTGTAGAGATCTAGAGAGAAAGAGAACTAATATCAATGGAGTGCTTATATGTATCAGAATTATGCAAATCTAGAGATAGAATGATTAGTAATATAAGGTCTGGTTTAAAGAGGTTAAGCAAAATACCCATGGTTATTCAGTAAGCAATTAATAGAGCTGGGATTAAAATCCAAGTTTTTCTGATTCTAAAATAATATTTTTATCTTAGTGTCCCAGATTCAATATCAACCATCTACAAAACTATTAAGTGATCAAAGTTTCTGCTGCTCTACCCACATTATTTCATACTATGAATTGCCATGGTCACTACTGTGAGGCCTGTTTTAGGATATTCTTCATCCATCAGCCTAATTCTTATTACATTCCTTAATGTCTGGTCAATGAATCTGATAAAAAAAATCAATGCCAAGGAATTAATACATTAGTAATTGCACTAGACTTTCCCGGTGCCATGTGTGTAGCCTATTATGATAAGGTTGGGATGACAGAATTTATAGTCAAATGGAGGGGTAACTCACATAGTTAGCTGCATTACAATCTGATAAAAGCTATAGTAAAGAGACAATAAAGATATAAAAAAGCTAAAATAAAGATAATAACAAAACGTTCACTATGGAAGCATGAAGAAGTTAAGTACTTATTCTGCCTGGAATGTCACTGAAAAAAAAAAAAAAAAGAGGTGAGGAAGGGCATATGAAGTAAAGATCCGTGCACGTGTAAAATAACAGCTAGCTGTTAAAGAGCCCTCTTTCCTGAGGACCAATCTGACATTCATGGCAACTTCCTGAAACCACATTGTCCTTTCACTGAGGCCTCACTCCAACATAGATATCTCTAAGTTTGCAGCAGGGCAGTAGGCAGCCTGTTTAGTAGATTTTAAAGTAATATCTCTGAAAGCAAACACCTGTGGCCTAGACAGTCTTTCCTTCACATTAGTGCATGTCATTCTCACGAAACTGCATCTCTGGGTAGTTCCCATAGTGACATGTTTAATGTAGCTGGGTTACCCAAGAAATGCAAAAATTAGGAAGCTGTCAGTGAAACATTCAGGAGGGTTTTGTGAATCGTCTTCTAAAATCACTCTAAATTAGCAATTAATGAAAAAATTTTGACTTTTATCTGGCTGAGTACAACTGGATGAAAATTAACCTGTGGAAAAATATTTTTTTTTATTGTTAATACAAGAGTACATTTAAAAAGATAATTTTTCCAGACAAGTCATCTCAATTTATTTCAGTGGATATCCTTGATTCATAAATTATTTCTCCTCAATTAAAAAAAATAAATTTAATCCAAAGATTAAAGAGAAGGAACATAAACTTTTGAGTCAACAACATGGTTAGGGAGAAATATGTGAATATGTAGTTAGAGGTAAATCGAACTAGCATTCTTATGCATACTTATAACTAAGGTTTTCAAGGTATTGGTGATAGGTAATTTATATATAAAAATATGTATTCCTTTGCTTATTTTAAGTGAACTATAGGTATAAGTTTCCTGGAGTGCTGATATGTTTACTTTTATAATGATTTCACACTCACAGGTTACACAATTAATTGTACTTCTGTAGATCACTTTGTACCTAAACTAGAAATAATTTTAAAATACTTAAATTTCCACATAATATAAGTACATACATACTTAGGCTACTTAGTTTCTTAAAAGGAAAAACATGTGATTTGGCATCCAAAGTTATACCCTAAAGTTCTGGTCAAGATGGCAGAGTAGGTAAATGCTGTGCTTGTCTCCTCTCATAATCACATCAAAATTACAACTAAACTACAGAGCACCCAGCATTGGGAGTTGCTTGAAGCCCAGCTGAACAGATGTTTTACAACTGCAGAATACAAAAGAAGCCACTTAAGACTGATAGGAAGGGTGGAGATGCAGAATGGGCTGGTCCCACACCCACTTGTGGTGGTTGAACATCAGGAAAAATATATCAGCTGTAGAGATCCCCCTTGAGGAACAAAGGGCCCCAGCCCAAACAGGGCTCCCCAGCCCAGGGTTTCAGTGATGAGAAGAGAAGTTCACACAATTTTTGGCTGTAAAAACCAACGAAGATTGTGGTTGATTGAGAACGAGGGTGGCTGGAGTCACAGATATTCCACTTAAGGAGCCTGTGTGCTGATGAACTCAACTGCTCAGAGCGCCGGTGCTGAGGCACCAGTGACATTTTGGGAGGCACTACATTATCTGGCTTTAGCACCAGGGCTGGAGGGGCAGCTTTCTCTCAAACAGAAGTGCTAGCAGAAGCCCTCACTCTTCCTGGCATGTAAACTCAGGCAGCTGCCATAGCTGAATCTCCATCAACTTGGCTAACACAGGTTGCCCAACTCTAGATATTCCCTGAGACACCGACCCACCTAAATTATAGGTCCACCTAAGCCACTTTCAGTGGCCTTTATATACAAATGACCTGTCTTGGTTCATGCTGTGGATTTTATTAAAGTCTCTCAAAGATTCTCAATACCCAAACAAGCACTGTCTTCCCTGAGCACATCCTGTACCGCTTACTGAGGAGCCCTAAGTCTGGTACTAGCAGCAGCCGACTTTGGTTCGTGGCTTGGCCTCTCAATGCACCTCCAGCTCAGTGCGGGTGGCAACCATCTGCAGAATGTTTGGCGATGCTTGACAGGTGGCCTCAGGTAGGGTACAGGCTAAGGCTGAACCTGGTCTGTTGTGGGGCTCCTCTTAGGAGGTCCCGGGGCCAGCACAGCTGGTGGCCCGCTTCACACCAAGCCAGAGCACCAAGTGAGGCTGCATGTGAGGATGACACACACCAAGGGCAGACTGGGCAGGCACCAGAGTTCTGCTAAAGCAAGTCTTGCACTGTAGGGTCACTCCCTGAACATCTCTTCCACTGTGGTCAAAGCTGCTCCTCACAATCATTCAGCATGAGGGTCAATCCCTCCCACTGACTTGCCAATAGCAATCAAGGCTCTAATATGACAAGAGGGCACATGAAAAAACATTAAATGTACACAGTTGGAGCACCTGGCTCAGGAGACCAGGGAGACTGTGCCACTGAACCCGCAGGACACCTATTACATAAGGCCACTATACTAAGACTAGGATATATAGCAGTCTTATGTAATAGATAGAAATAAACATAAGTAGGAAGCCAAAATGGGAAGACAAAGAAACATATCGCAAATAAAAGAACAGAACAAAGCTCCAGAGAAAGAAATTAAAAAAAAAAAAAAATGAAGACAAGCAATCTGCCACATGCAGTTCAAAACACTGGTTATGAGGATGCTCAATGAATTTAGGAAAAGAGTAAATGAACTCAGTGAGAACATTAACAAAGAGATAGAAAACATGAAAAAAGAACCAGTCAAAATGAAAAATACAATAACTGAAATAAAGAATGCATTAGAGGTAATCAGCAGTAGATTAGATGAAGCAGAGGATCGGATTAGTGATTTAGAAGATAAGGTAGTAGAAAACACCTAATTGGAACAGCAATAAGAAAAAAGAATCCAAAAAAAACAAAAGTTAGAATAGTTTAAGGGGCCTCTGGGACAACATCATTTGCATCATAGGGCTACCCGAAGGAGGAAAGAGAGCAAGGCATTGAAAACCTATTTGAAGAAATAATGATAGAAAACTTCTCTAACCTAGTGAAGGAAATAGACATACAATCCCAGAAAACTCAGAGAGTCCCAAATAAGATGAACCCAGAGAGACCCACACCAAGACACATCATAATTAAAATGCCAAAGGTTAAATAGAAAGAGAGAATCTTAAAAGCAACAAGAGAAAAGCAATTAGTTACCTACAGGAGAGCTCCCATAAAACTCAGTTGATTCTCAACAGAAATCTTATAGGCCAGAAGGTACTGGCATAAAACATTCAAAATGATGAAAAGTAAGGACCTAAAATCAAGATTACTTTATCTAGCAAAGCTATCATTTGGAATGGAAGGACAGATAAAGAGCTCGTCAGACAAGAGGAAGCTAAAGGAGTTCATCAACACCAAACCAATATTACAAGAAATGTTGGAGAGACTTCTTTAAGAAGAAAAAAAAGGACCAGAAATATAAGAAAATTGCAATAACAACATATCAATAATTACTTTAAATATAAATGGATTAAATGATTCAATCAAAAGATAAAGGTGGTTGAATAGATAAGAAAACAAGAGCCTTACAATTGCTGCCTACAAGAGATTCACTTCAGATCTTAAGGCACACAGACTGAAAGTCAAGGGATAGAAAAATATATTTCATGAAAGTGTAAACAAACAAACAAAAATATCTGTTGTAGTGGTATTTATAAAAGACAAAATTGACTTTAAAACAAAGGCTATAACAAGAGACAAAGAAAGACTCAGAAATTCTACTTCTGGAAATTTATCCGGGAAAAAAAAAAAAAACAACACTTTGAAGGTATATGTGCATCCACAATTTCATTGCAGCATTATTTACAATAGCCAAGATATCGAGGTATTCTGAGTATCTATCAACGGATGAATGGATAAAGAAGTGGTGGTGAATATATACAATGGAATTTTGCTCAGCCGTAAAAAAAAATAGAATGAAATCTTGCCATTTGTGACAACATGTCTGGGCCTAGAGGTATTGTGCAGAGTGAAGTAAGTCAGACAGAGAAAGATAAATACCATACGATTTCACTTACAAATGGAATCTAAAGAATGAAATAAACAAAGAAACAAAAGAGAAACAATTTCTTAGATACAGAAAATAATTTGATGGTAGCCAGATGGGAGTGTGTTTGGGTGGTGGGTGAAAAAATAGAAGGGATTAAGAAGTTCAAAACTGTAGTTACAAAACAGTCATGGAGATATAAATTATAGCATGAGGAATATAGTCAATAATATTGTAATAACTGTGTATGATGTCAGATGGGTACTAGATTTATCAAGATGATTATTTTGTTAGTTATATAAATGT
>NW_006438077.1:263882-268004 GCF_000325575.1 Pteropus alecto | reverse complement strand
TCCTGGACAGTTTTGAGGAAGAGCCAGTCTCCCTTCTCACTTCCAATATTCTCACATATGGAGAAGTACAACCTGTTTTCCAAACAATCTGCAATTTGTATTTATCTGAGCTCCAAAGTGCTTTTCTTCAAAATTCGCCCCATTTATTTTAAATCTCCAGCTCATATTCTTGAAACAAATTCCTTGTGTCCTTGATAACTGTATATCATTACATGCAGATTGTAATATCACTACTTTTTAACAATATATTCTTTCTACTTTAAGTAAGAATCTTAGAAATTCATAAAATAATATCTAAATTTTAACTTTACAGATTAATCTTTTTCAGAAGGAGTAAGAACTGGGCTTATTTTACTTATGTGCAGATTTTTCTTGTGAATTAACTGTTAAGCAGAATTGGAAATTTTAAAGTATGCTCAAATATAATATTCGGTATTAAAAGAGCAACAGTGAAATTACCCGTTCTATATCCTGTATCAGTATACATTCTTCCCAGCCTGCCATAAATTCTACATTCTTACATTTAGAATCCCTGCTTTGAATGATGGCACTGAAACTCTGTGCAAGTTACTTAAACGGGAAACATTCAAAATGTTCACAAAGGCTTGATCGTACTAAGGTAAGAAGTGAAAAAATACACTGTCATTTATCTAACAACCTTAAATAAAGGTTGATGAAAAAAGATTGATTAGGTTTTCAGCTTAATTCTGAATATTCAATCAGCAGAACTCTTGTGTTCCTAAAGTGTCCTAACCAATTGAAATTATGGTACAAAAAAAACAAAATTCTGTGGCAACTTTTTTTCAATGAGAATAAACATTTTTAAAAAGCACATTTAGCACCAACAACTTACAAACTATAAGCACTAAGACTGCAATCTGCAAAAAGAATGTTTCCAAAAATTGGTAATCTTGAACTTGGAATGTATTTTCCAATTGAAACAATGCTATATAACTATGGCTAGCTTTCCAGAACAGATATACAAACCTCGTTTTTTTAAAAACTGTTCTTAATGTATCATCTATCAGAAATGAAAAATAACTAAATCAATATTACTGTAATAGTGGTAACAACAACAAAAAAGAAAAAAAATATGTATAATTGTAAAAGCATGACTGCATAGCATGAAAGAGAATATGTAATGACTCATATAGAGAACACAACTAAGAATTACCAAAAATCTTAGGAGAATTCAAAAAGATGGTGTTGGAGAGGTGTAGAAAAGTATTAAAGTCAAACTTTTGATTGCTTGAAGGACAACTCTCCCTCTCTCTCCCCCACCCCTCTCTGCCTAATACATACACTAGGCACAGGTAAGTTGGGCACGTTCCACCTAGAGGACAAAAGCTACACAGTTAAAAGCACAAACAGCTATGAAGAAAAATGAGAGGGGACTACAAGAAAAATCTGGCACTTGGAAGACACCAGTCCATCCTTACCTCCAGAGGCCTGTGTAGTTCCCATGGAGACCTGAAGGAAGAGTCCTCTCATCCACCAAGAGATTCATCTAGGGCCAGTTGTAGCAGTGAGTGTAGAGAGCATTGGAAAACTCATTCATGCCACTGAAGTAGTTCACCCACAGGTCATCATGGTTGAGCTAGTCTCTGCAAGAGGTGAGCTTGAGCTTTCTCCTTGTGGGCCCAAGGGAGGAGTCTGGGCTCTCCGAGGCCTTCTCCTCCAGGAACTTCTAGGAGCGGATATCATAGAAGAGTAGGGTGCTTTGGCCCGTGCCCATGGTGATGATGCTTTGATAGAAGCTCAGCGAGTGCACACCTGTGCCACCCTCTCCGGAGCACAGAGGCAGGATGTTCTGATGACTGTGGTGCAGATCCAAGAAAAAGACATGGGACTGGGAGCCCACCGTGTACAGGGACAACTGGTTGCAGTAGGTCAGGCACACCTTCTCTCCACAGTAGGGCAGCCCGATGGAAAGCAGCCTGGACAGGGTGCTCCTGGCTTTCCACAGATAGAAGTGGCCAAGTAGGAACACCACCCCCAGCTCCTAGTTCTTGCCACTGAAGTCCAGGGCTTGCACTTTGCAGTTACTGGGATTGGTGCTGGCCCTAGGGATGGTCTCCATGTCCCTCGGATGGATGTAGGAGTATGCTGGGAGCTCAGTGTCATTGTGCCAGGCTATGTTGGCATTGAACATATTGGGATCCATCTTCCACAGCACCATGGTGCTGTCGTGGGAACCGCTCATAGCCACTGTGTCACTTATCCAGGCGATGGCAAAGATCCAGTCTTTGTGACCGTGGCGGTCGCCCAGGCACACAGAGCCAGGGTGGGCAGCTGGTAGACCGCCAGGCTCTTGAGGTTTTCGCCCCCGGTGACCAGAAGTGTCTTGGAGAGATTCAGCTCAATGACGTGGATGCTGCAGCTCGGCTGGGTTCTGGCCAGCCCGACTCCTGGTTTTGCAACAGAGGAATTGACGTGATCAAGCCCAACTGCACGTCCACCACGAAGAGCGTGTAGCACTTGGTGCTACGCACCACTTGCCTGGCGTTCAGCCACTGCGATGCAAACACCTGGTTGAGGGTGTCCAGGGCCAGCTCCCGCTTGCGAAACAGCTCTGGCAGCTTCTGCAGAGCGTAGCCGCGCAGCTCATCCTGGAAGCTCGGGCGCCCCACGTGGCTCTGCGCGCCCCCCTCGTGGCCTATTAGGTAGTGCACCAGCAAGCGCATCGTTGCTGTCCGTTTCTGCTTCTTGGACAGCAGTGGGCCCTCGCCGTTCGCCGCCTTCAAGCCCGATGACGACGAACTAGCGGCGGCTGCCTCGATGGCGGGCGCTTTCAGCTTCCTGCTACCTGTTTTCTGGTGGACCATGGTGGGCAGCGGGAGAGTGGCGGTGGCGGTGGTGGCGGCGTCTCTCAGTCAGCCGGGAGTGCGGGCTCTCAAGGGCCAGGAGGCGGGGTCGACAGTGGATCCCGGAGCCTACTGAGTCCAGCTGCAGCGGCTGCGGGGAAGAAGGCGACGACGTCCAGGCGAAGGGGCACAAGGGCCAGAGCTAGCTTAGCGGTGGCTTCTAAGGCAGGAAGTGTGGCCAGCAGCGCGGCGGGAACAGAGTCTGTGTGAGAAGTGGGCTACGCAGGGGGCCGAATGGGCGGGGAGCGGAGGCAGTGTGGGGCGTGGGCAAGGAGCAGGTAGTCGCGGTGAGACAGAGTGCAAGATCCGCAGGACCCGAGATGTACTGAGGACTTGAGAGCCAGGACCCCAAAACGACCACGTGCATCTGTTCTGGACCCCCACTAAGTGACACTGGATTATTTCGCAACACTCTGGACAGGAGGCAAACAGTCTTATTATAATTACTACTTAAATAAAATTTGAAACCTAAAATATAGTCAAACAGGAGGCTAGAAGGAGCCTGGCCAACTATACGAAGAAACAAATGTTCATTTAATGCAATTATGGGAGACATTTGGCTAAGATTACACCTTGAATTTAGTGAGAGATGGAGGGTGGCAGCTTCAGGCAGACTCTCCAAGTTAGGTTTGTTCGGCAGCTGCTCCTTTCTCAGCCCCTCTGCCAGTATCTTAAAACAGTTTTTGACCACATACACATACTTTTTTTTCACCTTAAGTCTCTGAGCTTCCTTACTGGAGTGCCCTGATGGATGTGTTCCAAATGCAGATCCCCAGGCCCCATTTTCTGGCCAGGGTGATGTCTGGGGACCCTTAATCATACACAGCCTGAGAATATGGTGGGGTGTGATAAAGGGAGAGAGGTTCCTTGGAGATGCTGGCTGCCATTGTAACTTAGAGCCTTAAGGAGGTAGAGAGGAAGAGTCAAAGGAGGGATACTTTCCTCGCTGCTTCTAGGTTCTGTCCCAGCTCTAGGTCTCAGAGGCTTAGGTACCTGGGCATAGTCCCCTGGGGCCTTGGGATGGGCAAGATATTCGCAAGCAGAGATAGAGATAAAGAACTTCCAGAAGGAGGCAACCACAGGGACACAAGGATGAATGTAAGGGTTCAGAGCATGGGCTTAGTCTCAGGAGTTGGATGTTTCATACCTTGTTCTGCTGCTTCAGAGCAGCCAATCCAGAGGCAGATTCCTGCCTAGGCATTCTCAGTTACACAGTGAGACATGGCTTTGGGAGGCTGGTGGTTGATAACTACTTTGA
>NW_006438077.1:247670-263760 GCF_000325575.1 Pteropus alecto | reverse complement strand
GTGGTGGGTGGGTATGCGGGGAGATACATTTAGTTTTATGACCAATAAAAGTAAATTGGGGAGCCCATGGGAGCTACTTTGCTGCTGCTTCCTTTCTCCTCCTCCCTCCCCTGCCCTGTTTGCTGATTTTCTATCCCCTACCTTGTGCCCCACCCTTTTTTCAATGTTACCTCAGGTGAACAAATTCCAAGTATAAGCCATGGGTCCTTCCCACCACTCCAGTCCAAGTGCTGCATTCCAATGCTCTCTAATACTCTCCTGCACCCCATTTCTGTTTCTTCCCCATCTTTTTCATCCCATAGCAACAGAGGAGGTTATGTCTGCTGGTGATGGTGAACATGAAATTAGGGAATGCTTAATGGAGGCTGAATTTTGTTTTCAACAGGTAGGGTGGAGAGAATGGACATTACAGAAAAAGGCATCCATATTGAAAAGACATGGAGAATATAAAGATCAGTTCACAAACTTTAGTATACATTAAAATCATAGAGGTAGCCTAATAAATATGTATATATCTTAACCCTATCTCTAAAATTTGATGCAAATGGCGTGTGGACCACTCTGAGAAAATACTAGTCTAGGCTCTTCTCGCCCAAGTTTGGTGTAGGGTATGTTTCAGGTAGGAAATTAACATCTTCAGTGTACTTCATGGTTACCTTGAAAATGGACCCCTATGAAAGTGTTATCAATTAAATAGGTAATTAACAGCTTGAGGCCAAAGCAGATTATGGCCTAGACAGAGAAATTGTACCTATTAAGTATATAGAACTTATTATATTTTACTATATAAACTTATATCTTTGCTATACTGTATTATTATACTAACAAGCATTGTTGCAACAATTTTTGAAATATTATCTTGTTTAATCTACTATTATAATAGCAGTCATTCTATTTTGCAGATCAGAAAAATGAGGCTTGGAGAGGTTATGATTTTGTCTAAAATCAATGGATTAGTAAGTGATGATGCAGGATTTGAACACAAGTAGTCTGGATCCATATTCCATGTTCTTATCTACTTCTCAGTGATTGGGCTTATGTTAGAGGTTGAGTGAAAGGGTCTGCTAGTGATAGAGATTTAAACATTATTTCTTTGTACCACTAAAAATGTTGAAATATGGCTGTGGATTCAGCCTGTAATCAGTGGTAAGGCTTGATGAAAGAGACAGCTCTATAGCTATTCTGGCATAGACAGACAGACTAGCAAGAACCAGTATAGGGCATCCTGAAAACATTCTGTAGTGGAATGACCAATCAGGGTATCCATAACAAACAAAAACTAAGAGCTATATCTATCTACTTTTTCCTGAGACCAAGTAAGCATCAAAACTGATACTATCCCATAGAAAAGGGAGGGGACCTTTGAAATTACTGATATTGGAGTTCTAACAGCCAAGTGTGTGCAATTTGAAATCAAATGCAAAATTTGTCTTAGAAAAACAAACAAAACAACATGTTCTATCTCCCTCCCATGTTTCATGAGAAGATAATACTCATTACCTAGTGCTCAGAAGAATGAGCGAGGGTTTTATATGCTCTGGGGGTTGTGGCATCACACATAGTAGACTGACAACCCCTTATATACTTAATATCATTACCCAAGTCATAATGCAATCTCTTTATGTCTACAGTGGTGGAGATTGGGTATTATAACTGTCCAAAACCTCATGGAGTTACAGGAAAGGAGTCTTCTAGTTGTTGAAAAGAGAGAATATCCCTATTCCTTCCAGGTCTTCACTTTTAGAGCTAAAAATACCACAACAAACAAGTAAAGAAAGTCTGTAAAAGGTGGAAAGAAGTTGGAAAGACTAAGGATCTCAGAATTTGAAGAGATAGGGTGGTGAGTTCCCTGAGTTTCCTTATTGTGTCCCATGTATTCCAGACAGAGTTGCAGAAGCTCCAAGCCAGGCACTGATAATAAAAATCTCCAAGAAAAACCTGCCCTCCACCTTAAGCAGAAAAGGGAGACCTAACAAGAGAAAACCATCCTACTCCAGCCAAACACTAACATAAAACTATCCCACCTCTTCCTGCCCCCACTGTTTCAGTGGAACCAGGTGAGAAGCTAATATTCCACTCTCAATATAGTAGAAGCAGGTATTACACCCTGATTTCCCTGCAGTAGTAGTGTCAGTGCAGTCCCAGGGTGAACTGAGCCTTCCCCCATAGCTGGCAACAAGGAAACTTAGAGGATTCAAGGAGAGGCTAATCACCACTCTGCTTGAACCTCTTCTTCTCCAGTGTTTTAACAGGGCTCTGAGGAGCTGAACTTTCACCGTGACACAGCATCAGAGACTGAGCTGGTCAGCACTCTACACTCTCCCACCCTTAGTATCAGCGGGGAGCTGAACCTCCACATCCATCCAGTAGCAAGGAGACTGAGCAAGTGGGTGGGAAATAGGGTTAGTCCTGTTCCTCAAGGAATAGTGAAACAAATATGTATACCTACAGATTCAAGAAATTATGTGCACGCAAATAGCATAAGACTGAGTAAATCTACACCAAGACACATAATTAAAGTCTGAAAATTAAAGATGAAAAAAGTCTTAAAAGCAGAAAGAAAGGATGCATTACCTAGAGGGAAAAAAAAAATACATGACAGCAGATTTCTGATCTGGAATGAGGGAGGCCAGAGGAAGTGCTAGAAAGAAAAGCCATGTCAACTGAAAATTCTATATTCGATAAAAACAATTGAGGAATGAAAGGGGGAAAAAAAAGACATTCTATGATGAAAGAAAGTAAGAGAATTTGTTGCTGAAAAACCTACCCTTGAAGGATGGCTAAAGTAAGTTCTCTAGGCAGAATGGTAATCATTAAAGAATTGTATTTTTAGAAAGGAAAGAAGAACATAGAAATGGATAACAATATGATCAAATATAATAAACTACACTACTTCTCATGAGTTTCTTAGATCATCTTTGATGTTTGAAGCAAAAATTATTACACTTTATGATGTGGTACTCAATGTTTGTACAGGGAATACTTAAGACAATGATATTTAAAAATAGGTAAAATAAAGGGAACTTAGGATAAATAAGGTTTTTTATACTTCACCAAGGTGGTAAAATACTGATAACAGTATACGATGGTAAATTATATATGGATATTGTAATACCTAGAGTAACCACTAAGAAACATTATAATCAAAAATACTATAAGTAAATGAAAATGGAATCCTAAAAAAAATGTTCAGATAACCCACAGGAAGGTTAGAAAAGAGAAACAAAGGAATGAGAAAGAGCAGAAAGGTCAGCAAACAATTTGCAGACTTAAGCCCAAATGTATCAATACTTAAATATAAATGTTCTAAATGCATTAATCAAAAGACAAAGATAGGCAGAGTGGTTAAAAAGAAAACATGATCCGGAAATACGCTTTCTACAGATTACTCTGTTCAATTATGACATAGATAGGTTGACAGTAAAAGGATAAAAAAAAATAGATAATGCAATCACAAAAAAGCAGAAGTTATATTAATATCAGAAAAAATGAAGTTCAGAGTGAAGAAAATTACTAGAGGCAAAGAGAGTCAATACATAATGCTAAAAAGATCAATCCGCAAGGAAGGCATTGCAATCCTAAATATGTAAATGCCAAACAAGAGAGACTCCATTATCAAGTTGGTTTTATTCCAAGTATGCAAGGCTGGTTCAACCTTTGAAAATCAAGCAATGTAAAACGCCATGTCAAAAGTATAAAGAAGAGAAATTTTATGATCATATCAGATGACAAGGAAAAAACATTTGACAAAATCCAACCCCCATTCATGATGAAAACTCTCAGCAAACTCAGAATAGAAGAGAACCTCCTCAACCTGGTAAAGATAATTTACAAAAAGGTACAGCAAACATTTTGTTTAAAGGTGAGAAACTAGGGATTTCTGCCCAATATAATAAGGCAAGAAAGAGAAATAAAAGACCAAAGATTGGAAATAAAACTGTTTCTATTTGTAGATGCAATGGTTGTGTATGTAGAAAATCCCAAGGACTCTATAAGAAGAAATTTCTAGAACTAATAATTTAGCTCAGCAAGGTTATAGGATTCAAAGTTAATGTTCAGAAATCAGTTACATTTCTATATACCAACAATGAACATATAGAAACTGGAGTTAAAAACATAATACCATTTAAAATCATACAAATAAAAGGAAATTTTACATATAAACTTACCAAAATTTGCAAAGGATCCATAAGGTGAAAATCATGAAATACTAATGCATGAAATAAATGAATATCTAGGTACATTCTATGTTCATATAGTTGAAGACAACATAATAAAGATGTCAGTACTCTTGAAATTGATCTATAGTTTTAATGCAATTCCTATGAAAATCTCAGCAAGCAATTTTTAAAGACATAGACAAATCTGTTCTAAAATTCATGTGGAAAGTAAAAGGATCTAGAATAGCTAAAATGATCTTGAATAAAGAACAAAGTGGAAGGAATCACTGTTCTCATATTGTCTTACTACATAGTTACAGTAATCAAGACAGCATAATATTAAAAGACCAATAGATACATTGATAAATAAAACAACATAGAGAACCCAGAAATAGACCCATACAAATATGTGCAGCTGATTTATGACAAAAGTGCAAAGGCAATTTAATAGAGTAAGGGTGACTTTTTAACAAATGATGCTGGAGAAATTGGACATCTATAGGCAGGAAATGACCCTTGACCTGAACCTTATTCTTTATATAAAAAAAAAATAAAATAAAATGGATCATGTATTTACATTTAAAATATAAAATTATGAAACTTTTAGAAAAACATCAAATATTTGGCTCTAGGGCTAGTCAAAGAATCCTTAGAGTTGACATCAAAAGCACAATTCATAAAAGAAAAAAATGATAAGTTGAATTTTTGCTTTAAAAGTAAACAATCTAGTGAGTTTTGTTTTAATTTTTGAGTACTAAGAAGTACTGTTTTTATTTCTGTTTTATTTTATATTTATTTTTTAATTACAGTTAGCCTATGATATATTAGTTTCAGGTGTACAACATAGTGATTAGAAATTGATATAACTTACAATGTGATCACATGATAAATCTAGTACCCATCTGACACCATATATAGTTATTACAATATTATTGACTATATTCATTATGCTATACTTTACATCCCCATGACTATTTTGTAACTACCAATTTGTACTTCTTAATCCCTTTCCATTTTTCACACATCTCCCTAACTACCCTCCCATCTGGCAACCATCAAACTGTTCTCTGTAACTGAGTTTGTTTTTGTTTTATTTTTTAGATTCAACATATAAGTGAAATCATTGGCATTTGTCTTTGTCTGACTTGCTCTCATCAGCACAATACCCTCTATGTCCATCCATGTTGTTTCATATGGCAAGATTTCATTCTTTTTTATGGCTAAATAATATTCCATTGTCTATATGTACCACCTCCTCTTTATCCATTCATCCATTGATGGACACCTAGGTTGCCTCCATATCTTGACGATTATAAATAATGCTGCAGTGAACATATAGATTTACATGTTTCTTTGAGGTAATGTTTTGGGTTTCTTCTGTTAAATACCCTATAGTGGGATTAATGAGTCTTCTTTGTCTCTTGTTATAGTCTTTGTTTTAAAGTCTATTTTATCTGGTGTAAGTATTGCTACCCCCAGCTCTGTTTGTTTGTTTGTTTCCATTTTCATGAAATATCTTTTTCCATCCCTTTACTTTCAGTCTGTGTGCCTTTCGATCAGAAGTGAGTCTCTCATACAAAGCATATGTAAAGGTCTTGTTTTCCTATCCGTGCAGCCACCCTATCATCTGATTAGAGCACCTAATCCATTTACATTCAAAGTAATTGTTGATAAAGATTTAGTTATTGCCATTTTATTATTCATATGTATTTTTTATCTTTCTTTTATTTTCTCTTCTTCTTAAAGAAGTCCCTCTAATATATATTGTAATACTGGCTTGATATTAATGATTTCCTTTTGCTTTTTGTTGTCCAGGAAGCTTTTTATCCGTCTTTCGATTCTAAATGATAGCTTTCCTGGGTAGATAATCTGGGTTGTAGGTCCTCACTTTGAATATTTCATGTCAATCTCTTCTGGCCTGCAAATTTTTTGTTCACATATCAGCTGACAGTCTTATTGGAACTCCCTTATAGGTAACTAATTGCTTTTCTCTTGCTGCTTTTGATTCTCTCTTTGTCTTTAATCTTTGGCATTTTAATTATGTTGTGTCTTGATGCATGCCTCTTTCAGTTCATCTTGTTTGGGACTCTCTACTTTTCCTGGGCTTGTATGTCTATTTCCCTCACCAAATTAGAAAAGTTTTTCATCATTATTTCTTCAAATAGATTTTCAATTCCTTTCTCTCTCTCTTTTCCTTTGGGTAGCCCTATGATGTGAATGTTGGTATGCTTGATGTTTTCCCAGAGCACAACTATCCTCATTTTTTGTTTTTTGATTCTTTCTTTCTTGCTGCTGTTCCAATTGGGTATTTTCTGCTAATCTTTTCTTCTAAATTGCTGATTCACTCCTCTGCTTCATCTAATCTACTATTGATTTTCTGTAATGTATTCTTCATTTAGTTATTATATTCTTCATTTCTGACTGGTTTCTTTTTGGTTTGTTTGTTTTCTATCTCCATTTTTACGTTTCCTTGTTAATGTTGTTTTATATATCTTCGTTAAAATTTCCACTGAGTTCATCAACTCTTCCCCTAAGTTCATTGAGCATCCATATAACCAGTGTTTTGAATTCTGCATGTGGTAGATTGCTCATCTCCATTTTGTTTAGTTGTTTTACTAGAATTTTGTTCTTTTTTTTTCATTTGAGACATGTTTCTTGTCTCCCCATTTGTCTGCCTCCCTGTGTTTGTTTCTATGTATTAGGTAGGGCTGCTAAGTCTCTCAGTCTTAGTAGAGTGGCCTTATGTAGTGGGTGTCCTGTGGGGCTCAGTTGTGCAATCTCCCTGTTCATGTGAGCAGGGTCCTCTAGGGGTGTCCCTTGTATGAGTTGTGTGTGTGCTCCTATTGTAGTTGAGCTTTAGTTGCTGTTTCCACATCAGTGAGAGGGAATGATCCTCAAGCTGATTGGTTGTGAGGACTGGCCATGACTCAGTGAAAGAGCTGTTGTGCATGGGCTAACCCTATAGAGCAAGATTTTCACTAACAGGGCTTTGGCGCCTGCTTAATCTGACCTTGGGTGCGTCATTCTTAAATATGGCTCCGCCGCAGACCAAGATCAGCCATGGCCTGTGCCATGCCTTAGGTCATCTGGCATGATTATCCCACGGTCCATTCAGGCTGAGTAATTTTCCATTGTGTATATGTACCACAGTTTCTTTAGCCAATCATCTATCATAGCACACTTTGGTTACTTCCATGTCCTGTCCACTGTGAATAAAGCCGCTATGAACATCAGAGTTCAAATATCTTTTTGGATATGGGTTTTCAATTCTTTGGAGTAAATACCCAGTAGAGAGATTGCTGGATCATATAGTAGATCAATTCTTAGTTTTCTGAGGAAACTCCATACTGTTTTCCATAGTGGCCGTATCAATTTGCAGTCCCACCAGCAGTGTATGAGGGTTCCTTTTTCTCCTCATCCTCTCCAACACTTGTTATTACTAGCCCTGTTGATTATAGCAATTCCAACAGGTGTGAGATGGTATCTCATTGTGTTTTTGATCAGTATTTTCCTAATAGCTAACAATATTGAGAATCTTTTCATATATCTGTTGGCCATTTGCATATCCTCCAGGGAGAAGTGTCTGTTCAGGTCCTCTGCCCATTTTTTGATTGGATCATTTGTTTATTTTTGTTGTTACTGAGTTGTATGAGTTCTTTGTATATTTTGGATATTAGGCCCTCATCAGAGGTGTTGCTTGCAAATATATTTTCGCATTCAGATGGTTGTCTCTTAACCTTGTTGATAGTTTCTTTTGCTGTGCAGAAGTTTTTAGTTTCATGTGGTCCCATTCACTTATTTTCGCTTTGACTTCCCTTGCCTTTGAGGTCAAATTCATAAAATCTCTTTAAGTCCAAAGTCCTTGAGTTTAGTTCCTATGCTTTCTTTTATGCTTTTTATTGTTTTTGGTCTTATATTTAGGTCCTTAATCCGTTTTGAGTTAATTTTGGTATGTAGGTATAGACAACCATCAAGGTTCATCCTTTTGCAGGTTACTTTCAAGTACCATTTATTAAAGAGGCTTTCCTTTCTCTACTGCAGTTTTTTCACTTTTTAATCAAAAATTATTTGTTCGTATAAATATGGGTTTCCTTCTGTACTCTCGATTCTGTTCCACTGGTCTTTATGTCTGTTTTTCTGCCAATAGCATGCCGTTCTGATTATTGTCGCTTCGTAGTATAATTTGAAGTTGGGCAGAGTGATGCCTCCAGCCTCGTTCTTTGCAATAGCAAATCTTTTTATTGCTTAAGCTTATACTCCCCTATTCTTAGTAAAGGTTGCACTTCTCTGCTTCTATCAGAGTGCTAGTCACCTTATTCCTAATTACATATTTTTTTTTGTCATTTTGTTTTAGGTGGGCTGACACCTTTTAATATTTACTGTAATGCAGACCTTATAATGGAGAAATCACTCAATTTTTGTATGTCTGGAAAGGTATTTGATTCCACTCCTTTCTAGCTTGTAAAATTTCTGCTGAGAAATCTGATGATAGCCTAGTGGGTTTTCCTTTGTAGGTTACCAACTTCTTTTCCCTGGCTGCCATGAGAATTCATTCTTTGTCATTAATTTTTGATAAATTTAATACAGTTTGTCCTGGAGAAGGTCTTTTTGGGTAGAGATAATTGGGTGTTCTGTTGACTTCTTGAATTCAAAGCTGCAGCTCATTCCTTAGATTTGGGAAATTTTCATCCACTATTTGTCTGAAAATTCTTTCCAATCCCTGCTCCTTTTCCTCACCTTTGGTAATGCCCATTATTCTTTTGTTTCTTCTCCTATGGTATCAGCTAGTTCTTGTATTTCTCTTTTATTGTTTTTCATTCTTTAGTTTCTCTTTTCTTCTTTCTGATTTATTTACAGATTTCTATCTTCGATATCACTGATCCTTTCCTCCATTTGGACTACTCTATTTCCCAAGCTTGCTATTTCATTTTTCAACTCGCGTAGTGTGTTCTTTATCTCCAGAAGTTCTATATGGTTCAATTTGAGGGTTTCAATCTCTTTGTTAAAGAACTCATTCTGCTCCTCTAGTATTTTTGTTGTTGTTGTTGTTGTTTTCAATTTCTGTAATTATTTCTATGAATCATTTCAGATCTCATTGAGTTTTTTCAGAAGTACCATCCTGAATTCTCTGTCATTTAAGTCACATATCTCTATGTCTGTAAGCTTATTTTCTGGAGATTTTTCTCTTTCTCTCTGAGACGACTTGTCAACTTGGTTGTTCATGGTGTTTAATAGACTATTTCTCTGCCTAGACATTAATAGAAGTGTTTTCTGCTCTTTTTCCAGAAAGAAGATTTATTGTATAAAGGTCTCTCTTTAGCTTGTTTCAGAGAAGGCATTTTTCTTTTGATTTCATGTAGGTGATATCTAAGCTTCCTGGATCCCTGCTTTATATAATGCCTAATAATGCTTTCTTTTTTCTTTATAGATTTTTAATCATGCTACCTACTCTCAGTCCTATTCCCTGTCAGCGTTAGCAACAGTTTCAGTAGCATTTGTTTAGAATCCTCTGGGGTTCAGCGGTGTTCATTCTTGGAGTAGATAGTGAGATGGACCTTCTGTGTTGGGGAATGGGAGCTGTAGCCCAGCCTCAGTCAGCTGGTAAAAATCAACTGTTGTTTCTCTGCCCTCCTCACTTCTCTGTTTTTTTTTTTTTTTTTTTTGCCGTTATCCCTGGGTACTGCTGCCAGCCGCGTGGAACTCAGAGCTCTCCCAGGCAGGGCTGTTCAGGGAATTTGCCACACCTTCTTCCCTAGCTCCTCCTCCTACAGGGAGCTCAGGCTGCTGGAGTCAGCTTCCTTTTTTCTCCCTGTCCAATGCCTGACACCCTGCGTTCTGACCTGTGGTAGCTCTTATTCCCAGATCCCATGCTCAGAGTGCTAGTGTGCAGTTTGGGTGTTTTTCATTAAGTTTTAGATGTCCAGCTTATTACTGTTTCAAGGGGAGAGATCTGGGGATGTCTCAGTCTGCCATGTTTTTCACCTGAAACTGGTATATTATTGTGTGCCAACTGGCATTCAGTCTCATACCAGAGGCCGGCTTTTTCCCACTAGGCTGTTGAGAACTAGAGGTGCAGGCCACACAAAGGTATGCAAATGCTACATGTTGCAACATTCACCTATCTCAGTGAATGCCCTGGCACCTCCATAACCTGACCTACGTTTTTGTTGTTGTTGTCGTTGTTGTTGTTTGTTCGTTTGTTTTGTTCTGTTTTGTTTTGCTCGGCAACTTCTGAACGCCGTACTGCCCAGAAAAGTTTTCTATTATCATTTCCTTAAATATATTTTCAAATCCTTGCTCTCTCCTTTCTCCTTCTGGTAGCCCAACGATGCAAATATTGGTGCCCTTGATGTTGCCCAAATGCCCCTTAAAGTATTCTTAATTTTTTTTCCTTGTTTCTGTTCTGATTGGGTGTTTTCTGCTACTTCATATTCTAAATCGCTGATTTGAACCTCCGCTTTATCTAATCTTCTGTTGATTCAGTTTAATGTATTCTTTATTTCAGTTATTATAGTCTTAATTTCTGACTGGTTCTTTTTTATGTTTTCTATCTCCATTTTTATGTTTCCTACCTCTTTGTTAAAATTCTCACTGAGTTCCTTTCCTTTTCCCTTAAACTCGTCGGGCATCTTTATAACCAATGTTTTGGACTCTGAATGTAGTATATTGGTTGTCTCCATTTTGTTTATTTTTTTTTTCCTGGAGATTTTTTCTATTCTTTCATTTGGGATATGGTTCTTTGTCTTTCCATTTTGGCTGCTTTCCTATGTTTGTTTCTGTGTATTAGGTTGGGCTGCTATGTCTCTCAGTCTTAATAGAGTGGCCAGATATAGTAGGTCTCCTGTGGGGCCCAGTGGCACATTCTCCCTGTTCACATGATCTGGGTGCTCCAAGTATTGGTTATATGTGCCTTCTTGTTGTAATTGAGGCTTGATTGCTATTTGCTTGTCAAAGGGAGGGATTGATCCTCGGGCTGAATGGTAGTAAGGACTGGCTGATGACTACAATATAGGAGCTGTTGTACTTAGGCTGACCCTAAAGAGCAGGATTTGCTTTAGCAGGGCCCTGCTGCCTAACTATTCTGCCCTTTGGGTATGTTGTTATGGAATGTGGCACCATGTGGTGCATCAGTTCTGTCAGAAGTGAGCCATTGGGCAATTCAGCTCTAGGGCCTTTAGGACGGGTCTTACCCTGGGCAAAGATCAGTTGCAGCCTAGACCTTGCCCCGGGTCCACGTGGCATGAACCACCAAGCAATTGGCATAAGGCCACCACTCATGCTAGGTTTGGACATGTCTCAAGAGGCCAAGCCATGAATTGAGATTGGCTGCTCCTTATGTCGATTTTAGGGATACTCAACAAGAGGTACTGGGCATGCCAATACCAAATGCTTTTTGTTTGGGTTTTCTGAACCTTTGAGAGATTTTAAGAAATTTTACAACATGATCTGAGACAGAACTTTTGTATGGAAAAGCCACTGATGGGCCTGCAAGTTATCTGAGATACAGTCTCAGTGAACTTCTAGGGTGGGGTGACCAGTGTTAGCCAAATTGATGGAGACTTAGATATGGCAGCTGCCTGCATCTGTGAGCTGCGTAGAGGGAAGGCTCAAAAAAGAAACAATAGATTCTACCGGCACTTCTTTCTGGGAGAAAACTGCCCCTTCGGCACTTACCCTGAAACCAGACAACTCAGTCTCCCCATTTGTCCATGATGCCCCTCAAGTTGCTGCCCTAGAGCTGGAGCTCAGAGGCAGTGAATTCATCAGCAAGCAAGTCCATATGGGGGCCTTTTAAGAGAATTGCAGGATACTCCAGCAATACTTTGTCTCACTCAGCGACTATCTCTGCTGGTTTTCATAACCAGAAATTGTGGAGACTTCCCTTCTTGGCACTGGAACCCTGGTCTCAGGAGCCTAGTGTTGGGCTGGAACCTCTTGCTATTCAGGGGACTTTCTACAGACAAGATACCTCTCCTGATTTTTAACCATCACATGTGGGTTTGGAACCAGCCCATTTTCAGCCTTTGCTCCTCCTACCAGTCTCAAGGTGGCTGCTTCTGTATATCCTTAGCTGTATGATTTTTGTACAGTTAGACTTTAGGCAACTCTCAATGATGGTTGTTCTGTAGCTTAGTTGTACTTTTGATGTGGATGTGATAAGAGGCCAGTACAGTGTTTTTCTACACTGCCTTCTTCAGATCTGACAGAGTCATGTTTATGTTTTAAGTAATTTTTTAATCTAAGTTCTTTAGAGGTTATAATAAGATAAGAAAATCTCTTCTAGAATGAATATATTATTTTTTACAAATTAGAAATATTAATTAATTTTAAGATATTTTTAAAACTCTGTTAATAAGAATATTATGTAAAGTCCTTCCTTTGGAGTTAGAAATAAATCATGTCCCTATACTCTTTAGAAATTCCTATCTCCCAAAGTATGGAAAATATTTCACTTTTGCTTATTAACAAAACTTCTATAATAATGCTGCTATGATCAGTCCTTTGAAGCAGCGCCTATGTTTGAGTACAACCATTAGTTATAGAATTTAGATAATATAAAGATTACATAGAGAGAATTTTACACAGCCAGCCTTTGAGTTTTGTTTTGTAAACTTTGTATATTTTTTACATAATTCTTTTAATTATTCTGTTTTAGTTGTGCATATCAGCATTCAAGATTTTCAATGCTAGGGTTTCTCATTATCACAACATGCAAAGTAAAATTTAGAAATGGAGAAAATCTTAACAAAACTGATTATTCAGATTCCAAAATGTATGATGCTATCCATTTATTCAGCTTTAAAAAAAGTACAGCTTTCATTATTAGGTTACAATGGATCAAGATTTGTGATCGCATTAATGTTGTCCTCATTTCCATTTATATTAAACTGGTATTTGTTCTTTAAAGATGGCACATGAATGAACAGAGCCTTCCCCAATCTCTATTTGTTCAGCTTGTAACATGCACAATAGTAAATTTAATTTTGTTAAGAGGCTTATTTCTCCATTGTAGAACTTACTTGAATTGCAAGAAAGTTTAAATTAGAGTAGGTTATGAATTTGGGTGAAAGAATAAATTAAAGTTTCTAAGAACTTTATTTTTCTTTTTTAAATAATAAATTGCTAATGAATTCTTAATTTCAAACATATTTTGCCCACTCTACTACTCAGCTGAAGGGAAATAAATCTTCAATTAAATAATAGAAAGTTCAAGTTTATGTGAATCAATAATACCCAAAATGTTGATGAAATTACACCTCTTCAAACTTACAAGGACAATTTCCCACTCAGGTAAGTTCTTTAAAGCAAACAGTTTTTCTTTGATAAGGAATAATTTAGTTTAAGTCAGGTAACAAAGCATTGGATACGTGGCCATAATGTTCCCTTCGTTAGCAAACTGTTTTGAGACACATATAAATTTATTTTATCAAGGATCTTTTCCCTTAAAAATTTATTACAATCAAAGTAGCATCTAACACATGAAAAGAGTAATAATTAAATTTTGGTCATATTACAAGCATGTAAGTCATTTTGTTAATCTATAGTCAGATGTGGACAACTGAGTAACCACTATCTTTACTGTAATACATTAAGTGTCACGATAAGATAAAGCAGTTGCCATTGGGCATATAGATGAGAAACCTATGAAACACACACACAAATGCAATACATTGGGGGAATATGTTTCAGTGGAAAAATAGCATTAGAAAAGGAGTCAGAGGATAATTTAACCCTGCCCTAGTATTTATCGACTGCAACCTTGGCAAGTCATTTAACCTTTTCTCTAAGCTTCAGTTTTTACCTTTATAACAATTAAGAAAATAATTTGCAATAATCTGTTTCATATTAAATGACACTAAAGTTACATGAAGCTAAATGTAATATGGAATCTTCAACTGGGTCCTGAACAGTAAGAGGGAAATAACAACTGAATAAGGTGAGTGATAATTTATAGATTTTCATAATTGCACTGTGATTTTGTAAAGTGATGGTTTTTTTTTTTTTTTTTTTGAGAAGAGAATGTAATTACCACTGAAGTATTTGAAGATGAAGGGGCATCATGTTTTCAACTTATGGTGAATAGTTTTAGAGAAAAAGAGGGGAAAGAATCAACGAATAAGCAAGTATTGTAAAGCAGTAGCATTTGGGGGATGTGGGAAAAGAACATAATGCAATATTTCATACTATTCAATAAATTTGTTTTTCTTTTCTAGTTTCTTAAGGTAGAATTTGAGGTTGATTTAAGACCTTTCCTTTAAAAATTTGTATGTGTATGTATGTGTGCGTGTGTGTGTGTGTGTGTGTGTGTGTGTGTAGTTTTGTCCTATATATTTACCTTTAAGTATTCCCTTAGTAACACAATACAAAATCACATATGCTGTTTTTCTTTCATTCAGTTAAAAATAATTTCTAATTTTATTTTTTTATTGTTTTGTGGCTTATTTAGAAGTGTGTTATTTAATTTCTAGACAACATAAAAACTCCTGGAAAAAAATAGCACCTTTAGTAACTCTCCTAAAAATTCAAGAAAGAAAAAGTACCAATTTTAAACATACTCTTGTGGGGGATTAAAAAGGAAATATTTCTCAACTCATTCTCTATAGTCAACATTACCTTTATACTAAAACTATACACATTATAAGAAAAGAAAGAGAGAAACATGGCAGAGTGAAAGATGTCTCCAGATTTCTCTCTTTGAAACAATAATAAGCTGAACATCTAAAACTCAACAAAAAACACCAAAACTGCACAACAGCATATCTGACCATAGGATCTGCGCATAAGAGCTACCGCAGGTGAGAATCCCGGGAATCCGGCAGTAGACTGAGAGAAAGAAAGAAGCTGCCTCTTGAGCCAGAGCTCCCTGCAGGATGAGGAGGAAGGGAGAAGGTGCAACGGGAGAGCTGTGAGTTCCACTCAGCCAGTAGCAGTACCCAGGGAGGAGGGCAGAAAGCAGAGAAGTGAAGATAATAGAGAAATAACAGTTGATTATTAGCAGCTGTGATTGAAAAAAGGAAAGCTGAGCCACAGAACCCACCCCTAACTCACACCTTGCCCCATTACCTCCAAGTCCGAAAACAATGAAGCCCCAGGGGAATATGAGCTAATGCTACCAAACTATCCATAACACTGACAGGGACTGAAACAGAGGGTAGCTAGCAGGACTGAATATTTACAAGGAAACAAAAGGCATTATTAAAGCTTTATTTAAAGCAGGGATCGAAGAGGCTTATATGCCACTTACTGGAAACTAAAAGAAAAATGCCCTCTTTGCAACAGGCTAAAGAACTTTATATAATAAATCTTCATGGGGGAAAAAAAAAACAACAGAATACACTTCCATTAATACCCAGATGGAGAAATAATTCATTAAACACCATGAACAACCAAGGTAACAAGGCATCTCAGAGGGAGAAAAATCTCCAGAAAATAAGCTTACAGACATAGAAATATGCTACTTAAATGATAGACAATTCAGGATAGTACTTCTGAAAAAATTCAATGAAATTCGAAATGATTCATAGCAACAATTACAGGAATTGAAAAAAACAACTAGATGAGCAGAATGAGTTTCTTACAAAGGAGATCGAAACCCTTAAAAAGAACCAAGTAGAACTTCTGGAGATAAAGAACACACAGCAAGAGAAGAAAAATGAAATAGCAAGCTTGGAAAATACAGTCGGCTAAATGGAGAAAAGGATCGGTGATATCGAAGACAGAAATTTAGAAATAAATCAGAAGGAAGAAGAGAGAAATCAAAGAATAACAAATAATGAAAGAAAAATATAAGAACTAGTTGATACCGTCAGGAAAGAAAACATAAAAACAATGGGCATTATCGAAGGCCGGAAAAAGGAGCAGGGATTAGAAATGATTTTTAGACAAATAGTTGATGAGAATTTCCCAAATCTAAGGAATGGTTTAAAGCT
>NW_006438077.1:238105-245587 GCF_000325575.1 Pteropus alecto | reverse complement strand
TAGATTGATCGGCAGTATGGAAATTGAAACGATCATCAAAAACCTGCCAAAAAGTAAAAGTCCAGGACCAGATGGCTTCACCAATGAATTCTACCAAACCTTCAAAGATTTAATATCTATTCTCCTCAAATTCTTCCAAAAAATCTAAGAGGAGGCAATACTTCCTGACTCATTTTATGAGGCCAATATTATCATGATACCAAAACCTGGTAAAGAGAACACAAAAAAGGAAAACTGCAAACCAATATCTCTCATGAACACAGATACAGAAATCCTAAATTAGATACTAGCAAACCGAATACTGCAACATATTAAAAAGATTATACACTATGATCAAGTGGGCTTCAACCCAGGGGCATAGACATGGTTCAACATATGCAAATCGATTAATGTGATACACCACATAAACAAATTAAAAACTAAGAATCATATAATCATATCAATAGATGCAGAAAAAGCCTTCCATAAGATACAGCATCAATTTATGACCAAAACACTTAACAAAATCGATAAAGAAAGAAAGTACATTAACATAATAAAGTCCATATATGACAAACCCTCAGCCAACATTATACTAAATGGTGAAAAACTAAAAGCCTTCTCTCTAAGATCAAGAACAAGACAAGTCTGTCTACTATCGTCACTGTTATTCAATATGACATTGAAGGTACTAGCAAGTGCAATCAGGCAAGAGAAATATACAAAATGAATCCAAATTGGAAACAAAGAAATGAAATAGTCACTATTTGTGGATGACATGATTCTCTATATAGAAAATTCTAAAGACTCCACAAGAACACTACTAGAAACAATAAGCAAATACAGTAAAGTTTCTGGATACAATCTCAATGTTCCAGAATCCATAGCGTTCCTGTACTCTAATAATGAATTGTCAGAAAAAGAAGTGGAAAAATAATTCCCTTTACAATTACAACAAAAGAATAAAATACCTAGGAATAAATCTAGCAAAACCTGTGAAGGACTTATATAATGAAAACTATAAGACTCTATTAAAATAAATAGAATAAGATACAAAGAAATGGAAAGATATTCCGTGTTCTTGGGTTGAAAGAATCAATATAGTTAAAAAGACCTTATTACCTAAAGCATTATGCAGATTTAATGCAATTGCCATCAAAATACCATCGACATGTTTTAAAGAAATAGAACAAACAATCATCAGATTTGTATAGAAGCGGAAAAGATCCTGAACTGACATAGCTTTCATGAGAAAAATGAACGAAGCTGGAAGCATCACTCTGCCTGACTTCAAACTATACTGCAAAGCAACAGTAATAAAAAAATGGTATGGTCATTTCAGAAACACAGATACACAGACCAGTAGAACAAAATCTAGAGTCCAGAAATAAACCCATGATTATATGGGCTAATACATTTCAATAAAAATATCAGAAATATACAGTGGAGAGAGGATAGCCTCCTCAATATATGGTGCTGGGATAACTAGAAAGCCACCTGCAAAAGAATGAACCTAGACTGTTGTCTGTCTCTACACACCAAATTTTACTCAAAATGGATTATGGACCTGAATATAAGACTTGAAACAATAATGTGCATAGAAGAAAACATAGGGACTTAATTCATGGACCTTGAACTTAAAGAGGATTTTATAAATTTGACCTCAAAGGCAAGTGTAGTAAAAGCAAAAAATAAATGAATGGGACTACATTAAACTAAAAAGCTTCTCCACTGCAAAAGAAACCATCAACAAGGTAAAGAGACAACCATCTGAATGTGAAAATGTGTTTGCAAGTAAAACCTTTGATAAGATCCTGATATCCAAAATATACAAAAACTCATACCACTCAATAATGACAACAAAACAAATGATCCAATCAAAAAATAAGCAGAGGACCTGAACAGACACTTCTCCCAAGAAAATATAAGAATGGCCAGCAAATATATGAAAAAATGTTCATCATTGCTAGCTTTTAGGGAAATGCAAATCAAAACCACAGTCAGATATCATCTCACACATTTTAGAATAGCTGTTATCAATAGGACAAGTAATAACAAATATTGGAGAGGATGCAGAATAAAAGGAACCCTCATACACGGCTGATGGGACTGCAAATTGGTACAGTCACTATGGAAAACAGTATGCATGTTCCTCAAAAAACTAAGAATTGATCTACCATATGATCCAGCAATCCCACTACTGGGTATTTGCCCCAAAGACTTGAAAACTCATATCTGAAAATATATTTGCACACCCATGTTCATAGCAGCATTGTTCATGGTGGCCAGGATATGGAAGCAACTGAAGTGTCCTAAGATAGACGATTGGATAAAGAAGTTGTGGTACATATATACAATGGAATATTACTCAGCCATAAGAAGAGATGAAATACTGTCATTTGCGACAACATGGATGGACCTCGAGATAACCATGCTAATCTATCTATTCTTCGTCTGGGTTGCTATAACAAACTACCATAGATGGTGACAGCATCAAATGTTTATTTCCCACAGTTTTGGAGGTTGTGAAGTCCAAGATCGAAGTCCCAGCTGATTCATTGTCTGGTAAAGGCATGCTTCCTGGTTCATAGATGGTCATCTTCTCACTGTGTTCTGACAAGGCAGAAGTGGTGAGGGAGCTCTCTAAGGTCTCTTTTACAAGGGCACTAATACATTTATGAGGCTTCATTCTTATGATCTAATCACCTCCTGAACCTATCACATATGGGGTTAGGATTTCAATACATTTATTTTGGGAGGTCACAAACATTCATTCCATAACTGAAAGATAATACTGTATTAGAAAAAAAAATCTTGGTTATTTGAATATCAATTTACTTGTGTTTTATTCTAAAATTTTTCATCTGTTGATGGTGAGAAATGTAGGCAGTCGATAAATTTTGTGAACTGAATACCAAAACTTTACATATAATTTAGAATCAAAAATAAGAAAAATAAAGCAGCATACTTTAGTACAAAATCATCCTAAGAAAGCATTAAAAAGAACAAATTAAGTAGAGGATGGAAATGATGGAAAAGAGGAGGTAAGAAAAAAAAGAGAAATCCCATTAGGCTTAGTTGCTAAGGGAATTAAACATCTATTATACTTACTTAATTTAACAAGTTAGTATTGAAAAATAAAAAGTGGAAAATTTGACTTCCTTAACTTGAACTTTAGAAACTATGAAGGAAACATCTGAAAAGAGCCACCTGCAGAACAAACTTATAAAATGAAAATTTGTCATTATGAAATGCCACTACATAATTTTGTGTGTTCGAGAGATAATGTAGTCATAGACTGCCTAACTTAACTTTCTATACTAGCAACTTACCCAAATGGCAGGACAAGTTGAACATAAAGTAATATAGTAGTCCCTCTCTTATCTGCAAGGGATATATTCCAAGACCCCCAGTGGATGTCTGAAATTGAAGATAGTATCAAACCCAATATACACTATCCTATATGTACATATTTATGATAAAGTTTAAATTCAAATTAGGCACAGTAAGAGCTCAACAACAATAACCAATGATAAAACAATTTAAAAACATGCTGTAATAAAAGTTATGTGAATGGCTTTAGAGCCATTATTAAATAAAACAAAGGTTAATTGAATACAAGGACTGTGATACTGAAACAGTCAATTTTATAACTAAGATGGTTACTATGTGACTAATGGTCAGGGTACAGTATTTAGTGTAGGACAAAGGAAGGATTTATGTCCTGGGTGAGATTTCATTACTAATCTCAGAACAGCACACAATTTAAAACTTATGAATTGTATATTTCTGGAATTATTCATTTGTATTTTCTGACCATAGATGATCTTGGGAAACCAACACCACAGAAAGTGAAACTGCAGATAAAGGGGGACTCCTATGTAATGTAATATAAATAAAATATGTAATACAAATTAGAAATCTTGTTTTTCCCTTTTTCAATATATTTTAATAACACAGTCGTGATGGTCCTTCCCTTCCTGAAGAAGATACACATTTCTTCAGTGTGAAATCAGAAAAGTGAGAGCATAAGGTTATATTTTAGAGAGAAACTGATATTTCTTTGAAAAAAGTGACTACATGTATTCATTCTAAAGAAACTGGAGGTAGCTAATGTCTAAATCTCAGTAATGATGTGGGAGCTTAAGTGAAGACAGCCGTTGTAAGAATTGCAATTCTTGCTTGTTAATTCAATAGAATCCATGAGAACATTTAAAAGTTTTGAGCTCATACAGATTTACAAAATCTACAGGGTCACTGAGAGAGGAATTATGCTTCTTTCTCATTAAGATTTTCATATCTACTCATACAGAAAGGAATATCTAACTAAGCTGTCATTCGAGTAGTTACAGTAAGATGTAATATTTCTCCAACTACCATATATGTCATCAAAGTAGGCAGAGCAGCAGAACCTTTAGATTTAACTAAATGAAGACTCCTTAAATACAAAAAATATTTACATTATCAATGTGCAAAATTATGAACATAAACATTAGGTAGAGGTTCTTATTTTCTTACTTTTATACGTAATTATATAAAGCAGCTCTTTTATGTAGACTACATTACTGGGAAGATTAAAGAAAAAATACTGCTAATAGATACACATATATAAGCTCAATATATTTTATAGTATAAGAAAGAATACTTACTAATGTGGCAGACAGTTACTTTTAAGTCAATGGACAACACCGCACTTTCTGTGAAACAATAAAAGTAACACCCTTAAACTAGGAACAAGAGAAGTTAGTTAATATTGTCTAGAAAATTTTGTAGAATGTGATAAGATCTAAACTAAATAAATAAAAGGTGTAATTATTGGAAAGATGAGGAGAAGTTAAAGTATTTACAGATAATTAAATTATGCACCTAGAAGCTCCTTGAAAATAGAAGTAACAATTGCTGTTAATTAAGTATTCTAAAAAATTTACCTAAATAAAATAATTTAAGCTCATAATGAAACTATGAATAGATACTATTATTAACACTCTCATTTTACAAATAAAGAAACAGAGCCACTAATGAGGTTAGTTGACTAGATTAATGTCACACAGTTAGTTGCTAGTGAAACTGGGATTTGAATTCAGAATGTGGAGTTTTAGAACCTGTATTCTGAACTTCTATACTCTGCAACTTCTATTAACATAATAAAAGAGTTCAATCATGGGGCCTCATGTACAAACTATATTAATACTTTTCTTATATTTCAGCAATTACCAATTAAAAGGTGGAATAGAAAATATTTTAATTAAAAGAAAAAATATAAAATATCTGGGAATGCATGTTTAATAAGAAATTAAGAGGACCTACATGAAGATAAAAGTAAATAAAACATCTACAAAGTTCTATATGGAAAGATCCATACATACATATGTAAAAATGATTATTTTTCCACAATTAAAGTTTAATTGAATTCTAATTAGAACCCCAGGCATTGTGTTTTTTTTTTAAATGTAAGTGATCTTTAAGTTCAGCTGAAGAAATAAATGCATAAGATTAGCCAACTTTAAAGTATATCAATGAAGGATTATTCATCACATATTTTAAATATTAAATCTTTAAATAAAATGATGTACTATATACTCGATACTAACAAAATAAAAAAAAATTAAATAATATGATTTATATAAAAAAGATGGAACATATATATCTTAGACTCAAATATAAGCCTTTGGTGTAAAATAAAAGTGATATCACAAAAGAGCAGTAAAAGGTAGACTTGTTCAGTACAAAATGTTGGGATATCTAATTGATTATTTGAAAAAGAGTGTAACAGAACTTTTGATAGTGATTTACTTAGGGCTTTGTTATCTTCCACAGTATTTACAAACTAGAAGCTGCAAAATATCAAAAGTGTGGGAAGTTGACAATGTAGATCACAAATAGTTTCCCAGTCTTACATAAATGAGGGTAATCTTTAAACATCACAAACTATATTCTGCCAGGTACCAAATTAATCATCAAAGTTATTATTCCCCTCACACCTTCCTAAGTGATATAGATAATTGAATTTAACTGTGAAAATAACACCTCTTAAAAAACCACCACTGCTAAGTGCAAAAAGAGAGAATGAATTAAGTGTATGAATGAGTCCAGTGAATGTGTTCATAAGACACCAAAAGGCTTTTGGGGGAAAGATGTCTATCACATGGCTTTGATGACCGTTTCCCTTGTGTCTGTTTTAAATATTGGTCTTATTGTAAGGTATTTGATATACAGTTACATAAAAATGAATGTCTGTAGAATGTGATAATGTGATTGTAAGATATTTGATTTTGAATCCTCATTCATTATTCTCTGCATACCCTGTTTGTTGACACATAAATTAACTTAAAATGATTATTCAGTAAACTGGCATTAAGTAATAGGTATTTGAAAATTATTTATGAAGCTTTTCCAATTCAGAGGCAAAGCTGATTAGAAAAGTTTATCATTGTCTAGACAAAACTTAGTCCTTTATATGAAAGCTATAGCTCTCAAAACACACTTCTGGAGATTGACTAAGGTAGACTTAATCTCTAGGGATAACAGCGACAGCTAAGTAGAGTATAGTGCTTACTTTATGCCAGGTTCTCTAGTGTCATAAGTTCTTTGCATATATTAACTCACCTTGTGCTGTCAACAACCTTATGGAGAATTTATTATATTATTTTCTTATTGTACAGGTTACGAAATTGAGGTGCAGGGAAGTTGACTTGTCCAAGGTTATACCACCAGTAAGTGGGAGAGATAATATTATGAATACAATAGACTGGCTCCAGAGTCCACATACTCAGCCATTATAAATTGCTACCTCTATTTAAAATGAAAAGCATCTAAGAATTTGTCTGAAATATTATGGTCACTTCCTCCCTCCCTCCCTCCTTTCTTCCTTTCCCCCACTAAGCTACTTTGCTATGAATGACTGTTTTGTTTTGTTTTTTTCTTCTCTGTCTGACCTTGTGTTGCTCCCTTACTTCAAGGTAGAGAAGGTCATGAAAACTAAGAACATGTGTAGGTACGTCTAGGTGACAAACCATGTTTATATAAAGCAATGATTCAGTAAAGATCTAACAACATATCCTGTGATTTTCTATTTTCAATACCTTAAAGAGTCATTGGTGCTAAACAATATTTTTGGTTTGCATTTCAAATCATCAATTAGCTTTACTTCTAATACATAACCATTATCCACTGTTTAATAGCTTTATTGAGCTATAATTTCAATATCATGAAATTCACCCATCATAAGGATATGATCATTTATTAAATTTATTTAATAAATTTATATAGTTTCGGATTTATATGATCACCATCACAATGTAGTTTTGACTATTTCATTATTCCACAAAGTTACCTTGTAATCATTTGGAGTTAAAATCAGTACTCATCTCCAGCCTTAGGTAACTACTGATATGCTTTTTATATCTATAATTTTTTCCTACCTGGACATTTTATATAAATAGAATCATTTTATGTGCTCTTTTGGATCATGCTCCTTTTACTTTTACAAGATAAATTTGAGTA
>NW_006438077.1:228016-237979 GCF_000325575.1 Pteropus alecto | reverse complement strand
TTATTTCTTTTGGGGGCAATTATAAATAATAATGATATAAAAATCTGTGTACAGTTGACCCTTGAACAATGTGGCGATTAGGGACACCAACTTCTTGCATAGCTGAAAATTCACATATACGTTTGATTCCCATAAAATTTAACTACTAATAGCCTGCTGTTGATCAAAACCTTATCGATAACATAAACAGTCAATTAACACATATTTTGTATGTTATACGTATTATATGCTATATTCTTACAATAAAGTAAGCTAGAGAAAAGAAAATGTTATTAAGAAAGTTATAAGAAAGAGAAAATACATTTTCAGTGCTATATGTATTAATTTAAAAAAATCTATGTATAAATGGCTACCCAAACACTTCAAATCCATGTTGTTCAAGGGATACTGTATATAGTCTTGTGTATACATAGATTTTTTTCACAGTGTTTTAAAAGTGTACTTTATAATGTCTGAAAGCAAATGTTGATATAAAGGACAAATATAGCTTTATCTAGTTAATATATTTCATCTGTAAAAGGGGATAATAGTGCTTGTCATCAGCTAATCTCAGAGAATTATTATATGAGTTAATTGAAAAGAATTATGCATCATTGGATGGATATAAAAGCTACAGTAATGTATGACATAATTATTATTTAGGGATTTTTTTGTGCTTCTGATATTATGCTGATAAAATTGTCCTTAATTTAAACAAGACATAAATATCTATTTTTTGCTCTATGCTCAGTAAACAAAAGTTCTTGTCTTTCTTTTTTTTAGCTATTTATTTGATTTTATTATTAGTTTCAAATACACTGTACATTGGTTAGCCGTTTATATAGTTTATGAGGTGATTCCTCCAATTAGTCTTGCACCCATTTGACTCTATACATAGACATTACAATACTACCAAATATATTCCCTATACTGTACTCGATGTCTCCGTGACTATTTTGTAACTATTAATTTGTATATCATCCCTTCACCTTTTGCTTTCAGTACCCCAACCTTTTCCCCTCTGGCAGTCACTAGATTGTCCTCTTTATCTGTGAGTTTGTTTTCATTTAAATTGTTACTTTTGTTTCTTAGATTCCACATATAGTGAAATGATATGGCATTTATCTTTCTTTGTCTGACTTATTTCACTGAGCATAATAATCTCTAGGTCCATTCATGTCATTGTAAGTGGTGAACAACTGTGTTTTCCCTCCTACTACTCTTAAGACCAAATGTATTCATTATAAGTGCATGCAAGTGTCTTATTTCTTTATTAGACCTTGCATGTAGTTATTCCTTAGCATTTCCATATTAAAATGCATAATATATTTTCAAAATGTGTTTTTATTTCTTCTTTGTATTACAATTGGGATATTACATTTTTAAAATTATGTGTGAAAGTATGTTACATCATGATTTCTATTTTGGGATAGTAAAGGGTCATTTCAAAACGTTAGTTATAGGAGTTGTCGAGTCTGATAGGGTTTGGGAATTAGTGACATGGTAAATTCAACGACAACTTTCTTATTGTAGCCTAATTATCTTAACTTCCTTCACGTGCAGTTAAAATGTTACAAGTCTAATTCAATTGTTTACATAACGTTATTGCTACTAAATAAGGAAAATTTTGTTAATTTTAATATTCTTTTTTACTTTTCTTATATCTAACAAGATGTTTTAAACAAATTTTATTATTTACCTGTATGAATAACAGAGACTATAGATTAGTTACCGTATAGCCATTCCCAACTTTTTTCTTTGAAAATAACAAATTTGAACTCTAATGACCATTGACTTCAACAAGGCTAACATCTTTCTTCCTATTAAGACCCATGATGAATGACAAAAATTTTAATTGAAATAAAATATACATACAGCAGAGTGCAAAATCATAAGTGTATAGTTCTGTGAAATAGAACATTCCAAAACCAAAGAAACCCTCTCCTGCTCTCCTTTAGCTATCAAACATGTTTGGAAGGAGTATGAATTGTGATTTGTTTAGACTATACCATTACCTTTGCCAATTATTAATTTAGAACTTCGTGTCACAATGATGGCCGATGATATATAAATAAAATCTGTTAAGAAATTTTAGACTTGTTTTTCTCACTCTTAAAAACAGGACACAAGAAAAAATGTATTCTCTTTCTCTTTCTGACTTTTTGACATTTTCCCAATGTGTGAAGATATGATGCTTATTATTGCTGCAAACATCTTGTATCTATTAGGATATAACATCTAAAGACAAAAACCAACAGTGTGAGGATGACAAAATATAATGTGCAAAACACCTGGGTTAATGATAGTAGCTTTATTTTTCAGAAATTGCTATATTTTATATCTTTTGTTATGAGAGATACTATTTTTTTATTATTATTTTAGATACTGTTGGTTGAATTTCTTGTTACTTGCATCCTGTATCTTTCTCACGGTTGTCTTGTTTTATTCTTTTTCCATCTTTATTGAAATATAATAAACAATTAGTTGCTTGTATTTACATTATACAATTCAATGATAATTTTTTTCAATTATATTTGGCATACAATAACATACAAGTTTCATTTATATAGAGATCCACATAATTCACAAAGTTAACACCCCACTAAATCTAGTACCTCTCTACCTCTCTTCTTCCTTACATATATATTACAACATTATTAACCATCTTCCTCATGCTACACTCTACATCTCTATGTCTATTCTGCGACTATCCATTTGTACATCTTAATCCCTTTGCATTTTTTTTACCCCCTAATCCCTCTCCCATCTAGTATCCCTCAAAATATTCTCTGTATCTAAGAGATTGTTTCCACTTTTGTTGTTGTAGTTGTTGATTTTGTTCTTTATATTCCACATGTATGTGAATTCATGCAATATTTGTCTTTCTCTATCGACCATTTAACTCAGTACAATACCCTCAGGTCCATCAAGGCAATATCTTTTTCCAACCTTTTCCTTTTATTCTATGTGTGTCTTTTAATTTGAAGTGAGTCTCTTGTAGACAGCGTATGTAGGGGACTTGTTTCCTTATCCATTCAGCCACTCTATCTTTTGGTTGGAGCACCTATTTTTTTTTTCCATTTGAAGTACCTGTTGATAGGTATATAGTTATTACCATTCTTTATTCCTGTTTTTCATACATGTTTTTTCTTCTTAAAAAAGTCCCTCCAACATTTCCTGTAACACTGGCTGGGTGATTATAAATTCCTTTAGTCTGGGAAGCTCTTTATCTGTCCTTCAATTCTAAATGATAGCTTTGCTGGATTCTTGGTTAGAGATTCTGGGTTTTCATCACTTTGAATATTTTGTGCAAAGCCCTTCTGTTCTGGAGTTTCTTTTAAGAAATCAGCTGCCAGTCTTATGGATGCTCTCTTGAAAGTAACTATCTGCTTTTTTCTTGCTATTTTTAAGATTCTTTTTTTGTATATAACTTTTGGCATTTTAATTATGATGTGTCTTGGTGTGGGCCTCTTTGGGTTCCTGGTTTTTGGGACTCTGAGCTTCCTAGAGTTTTATGTCTATTTCCTTCACCAGGTGAGGGAAGTTTTCCATCATTATTTATTCAAATAGCTCTTCAACATCTTATTTTCCTTCAGGTACCCTTATGACCTGGATATTTTTACATTTAATAGTGTCCCATAGGCTCCTTAAATTATTATTATAGTCTTGGCTTCTTTTTTCTTGCCATTCTGATTGAGCGTCCTTGGCTTCTCCTCCTCTTTATCGGTGATTTGATCCTTTTCTTTATCCATTCTGTTTATTTCATTCAATATACTTTTTATCTTTGATAATGTGTACTCCATTTCTGACTGGTTCCTTTTTATAATTTCCATTTTCATTTTTATGTTTTTTTATATCTTTGTTAAAGTTCTTGCTGAATTCACCTACACTTCTCCTAAGTTCACTGAGCATCTTTATAACCAGTGTTTTGAACTCTGAATCTGTTAAATTGCTTGACTCCATTATTCCTGGATCTCTGTTCTTTTCTCTCATGTGGTTTCTGCTTCTTGGTCTTCTCATTTTGGCTACCTTTCTGTGTCTGTTTCTATGTACTAAGCAAAGCCCCTAAGTCTCCCAGTCTTATTAGTGTGGATTTGTGAAGTAGGTGTCCAGTGGTACAGTCCAGAGAGCAGTTCAGCTTCAGGCCAAATTTAGCCCAAGCTTCTACCCATCTTGGGCCACCTGTTAAGATTCTGCAAGCAATCCACAGATGCTGTGCTTATAGTTACCTTAAAAAGCAACACCAGAAACCAAGGCCAGCTGCTACCAGTATGAGTTTAGGTGCTGCTCAGCAAGGAGCCCCTGACTAAGCGAGGATACACTTAGATGTAGCTTGGGTAGGGCTGTGAGTTGGGGGAGGCAGAGTTTCAGGGAATCCTCTGGGCAGAGTGACCTCTGCCCAATTTGATGATATTTTAGCTATGGTGGTGCTGTGTCTGTGCACTGGAAGGGGGAGGGCTCAACACAGGAATGATGGATACTGCTGGCACTTCTGTACAGAGCGAGTCTCTCCTGGGCCCTCGCTCCGACAACTCAGTGTTCCTCTGTAAGTCCCTGGTGTCCTGTCTGCGGCCTAACCGGTACTGCTGCTCAGAGTGACCATGTCCATCTCTGCAAAATTTACTTGTCCTTATAAGAGGTGTCTGCATCTGTCGCTGCCACTGCTATGGCCTCTGTTCCACTTAGCCGCTCAGGACCAGGCAGCCTGGTGTCCTCACTCCATCCTACCTTCTGCCATTGCAAGAAGGTTTCTTAGATTTGTCCCTGGTTGTATGGCTTGTTCATCCAGATCTCAGGAGATTTCCCTTGCTATTTGCTCTGTGTTTCTGTCACAACTTTGATTTGATCGCCAGAGGGATGAACAGAGCCTCTACCATCTATGCTATTTTTTTTCTCCCCCTGTTTTATTCTTTTTAAATAATTTATTATTTTTTTTTGTAAACAGTGAACATATGATACTATATTAGTGTCAGGTATATAACATAGCGATTAGATCTTATATAACTTATGAAGTGATCACACTGACAAATCTAGTACTCATCTGGCATCATATAGTTATGATAATATTATTGGCTATATTCCTTATGCTCTAATTTATACCACCAAAACTGTTTTGTGACTACCAATTCATATTTCTTAATTCCTTCTCCTTTTTCACCTGTCCTCCCTCCCCCTCCCATTTGGCAACCATGAAGTATTCTCTGTATTTATGGGTTTGTTTCTGTTTTACTTTATTTTCTGTTTTAGATTTTACTTGTAAGTCAAATCATATGGCATTTATCTTTCTCTGTCTGACTTAGTCCAATCAGCATACTTCCCTCTAAGTGCATCCATGTTGTTTCAGAAGGCAAGATTCCATTATTTTTTTTTATGGCTGAATAATATAGATATGTTTATTTGTATATATAAATATATAATCACCTCTTCTTTATCCATTCATTCATTGATGGACACCCAAGTTGCCTTTATATCCTGACTATTGTAAATCATTCTGCAATGAACACATGGATTCGCATATCTCTTTGAAGTAGCGTTATAAGTTTCTTCAAATAAATACTCAGAAGTGAGATTCTTTGTCTCTTATTATAGCCTTTGGTTAAATTCTATTTTGCTATCTTTGCTTTTGTTTGTTCTTTTTCATTTCCATGAAACATTTTTTTTATCCATTTGCTTTCAGTCTCCGTGTGTCTTTCGATCTGAAGTGAGTCTCTTGTATGCAGCATATGTAAGTTTTGTTTCCTAATCCATTCAGCCACCCTAACTTTCGATTGGAGCATTCAATCCATTTACATTTAAGGCAATTTTTGATAGATATATGGTTATTGCCATTTTATTATTTATATTTTAGATTTTTTTTTTCTTTTTTCTTCTTCTTAAAGACATCTGTCTAACATTCCCTGTTAAACTGGTTTGGTGGTGATAAACTCCTTTAGCTTTTTCTTCTTTTTCTTTTTTCTTTTTTTTTCTTTTCTTTCTTTTTTTTTTTTTTTTTTTTTTTTTTTTTTTTGACTGGGAAGCTTTTGTTTTTTGATTCTGAATGATAGCTTTGCTGGGTAGAGTCATCTTGGTTGTAGGTCCATGCTCTTAATTTCTTTGACTATTTCCTGCCAATCTCTTCTGGCCTGCAAAATTTATGTTGAGAAATCATCTGCCAGTCTTATGGGAACTCTTTTATAAGTAACTAATTGCATTTTTCTTGGTACTTTCAAGAATCTCTTGTCGTTTTTATCCTTTGGCATTTTAATTATAATGTTTCTTGTTGTGAGACTCTTTGAGTTGATCTTGTTTGAGACTCTCTGTACTTCCTGGACTTGTATGACTATTTCCTTTACCAAGTTAGGAAAGTCTTATTTAATCATTATTTCTTCAAAAAAAGGTTTTCAATTTCTTGTTCTCTCTGATCTCCTTCTGGTAGTCCTATGATGTGAATGTTGGTATGTTTGATGTTTTCACAGAGGCCCCTTAACTATCCTCAATTTTTTGGATTGTTTTTCTTGTTGCTGTTTTGATTGAGTGTTTTCTGCTACCTTATCTTTTAAATCACTGATTTGGTTCTCTGCTTCACTTAATCTACTGTTGATTCCCTGTAATGTATTCTTCATTTCAGTTATTATATTCATTATTTCTGACTGGTTTCTTTTTATGTTCTCTATCTTCATTTTTATGTTTTCTATCTCTTTGGTAAAGTTCTCACTGAGTTCATCTACTTTTCTCCTAAGTTCATTGAACTACCTTATAACCAGTGTGTTGAAATCTGCATATGTTAGATTGCTTATCTTCATTTAGTTTAATTATTTTTTCTGGATCTTTGTTCTGTTCTTTCAAGACGTGTTTTTTTGTTTGTTTGTTTTGTTTTGTTTTGTTTTTGTCTCCTCATTTTGGCTTTCTCCCTGTGTTTGTTTCTATGTATTAGGTAAGGTTGTTATGTATTCCAGTTTTAGAAGAGTGGCTGTATATAGTAGGTGTCCTGTGTGGCCCAGTGACACAGTCTTCCTTGGTCGCCTGAGCCGGGTGCTCCAGATACTTCTCCTGTATGGGTTGTGTGTGGCCTGCTGTTGTAGTTTAACCTTGGTTGTTGTTTGCATGTTAATGGGAGGAATTGACCCTCAGGTTGATTGGTTTTGAGGAGTGGGCAGTGGCTACACTGGAGGAACTGTTGTGCAGTGTCTGACCCTATGCAGCAGAATTTGCTTTAACAGGGCTTGAGTGCCTGCCTAGTCTGCCATTTAGGCAAGTCATCCTCAGATGTGGCCCCGGGGTGTCTTCTGGATCAGATGGAAGCTGGACATTGTGAATGCAGTCCAGGGCCTCCTGGGAGGGGTCCCACCACAGGCCAAGTTCAGCCACAGCCTATTTCCTGCCTGGGGTCACATTCATAAACCACCATGCAAATTGCAGATGGCCACCACCCATGCCAGTCTTGAATGTGGCTTGAGAGGCCAAGCTGTAAATTGAGACTAGCTACTGCTAATGCCAGGCTTGGGGCTATTCAACAAGAGGTACAGGGCATGCTGAGGACAGATGCTACTTGTTTAGGTTTTGTAAATTTCTGAGAGATTTTAGGAGATCTGTAGCATGAGCTAAGAATACATTTTGTATGCAAAATTCACTGGAAGAGGCTTGGGTGATCATGTAAGTTGGGCGGTATCTCAGTAAATCACAAGGGCGGGGAAACCAGTTTTAACCAGGTTGATTGAGACTCAAATGGTGGCTGCCTACATCTGCAAGGCAGGTGGGGGAGGGCTCAAGAAAGAAACAATGCCCTCTGCCAGCACTTCTGTATAGAAGAAAACAACTCAAAGCCTGACACATCAGTTCCACCCTATATGTCTCTGGTGTCTCCCGAGCTGCTGCCACTCTGCTGGAGCTCAGAGTGAGTTAGTCAGAGAGTAAGTCTATGTGTGGCCCTTTTAAAAGGAATTTCTGCGACTCCAGTGGGCCTTCTTCTCACTCAGCCACAATCTTCGCTGGTTTTCATGGCCAGAAGTTATGGAGATTTCTCTTCTCAGCAATGGAACCCTGGGCTGGAGAATCTGTCATGGGGCTGAGACCCTCACTAATCCAGAGGGATCTCTGCAGCCCAGATAACCCTCCTGATTTTCAACCACTACATGCAGGTGTGGGAGCAACTTGTTCCATATCTCTCCCCCTCCTACCAGTCTCAAGGTGGATTCTTTTGTATATCTACAGTTTTAGAATTTCTGTTCAGCTAGACTTCAGGTGACTCTCAATGATAGCTATTCTCTAGTTCTTGCACCCCATGATATTTTAATTTCCTATAAATTTTCTATAAAATACTCACATTCTATTATCTCCCACTACAATCTGGGTTTTACCTTTACCATCCCACTGAAACTGTTTCCAACAAGATCACTAATTATTATTTATTTGCTAAACTTCATGTACATTCTTAATTCTTAAGCTTCATGACCTGTGTCATTTTATACTGTTTAGCACTCCCTCTCTGCACCTTTCTGTTCTGTTGACTTCCTTAATGTCATGTACTTTTCTCTTCCATAAACCTTGGACTATTTTCTACTCTCTTTCCAGTATTTCTTATCATCTCCACCCATCTGTTTAAATAAGGATATATTACAAGGGTTTTCCGTAACACACTTTTATTTTTATGAACTCTTGCTAAGTAATCTCACCCACTTACATGGTTTTAATTGTCACGTATAACACTGATTTGATAATAACCAAGTCTTTATCTCTAGACCTAATCTTTTTTATAATCTTCAGACCCTTATAGTCAATTATGCATTAACTATATCCAATTGAGTTTCAAGTGGAATTTAAAATAATATATCTGAAATGACATTGATTATTTTTAATCTTAGGTCTACCCTTTCTTACATATTTCATACATTGTTCTCTGGCCCTTCTAGTTGCCCTATCTTTCCAGAGAAAAAATCTGGAGTCATCCTTAGTGCCAATTTATTCTTTACTTATTTTTGCATCTAATCAAATATTACTTTTTGTCACTTTTCCCTCTAAATATTTCTCAAAACTTCCATCTCCTTTCCATGTCTTCTACCATATCATTAATTCACTATTTAATCATCTCTTTTTTATTGGAAAAACCTCCTAAAAAATTTCTTTCCCCCTAATTTCAACTTCTTGGAATTTATCTTCCATGCTATTACTGCCAGTGTTCTTTATAAGTTTAGCATCTGACAAAGCAATTTCCTCCTTCTAAAAAGTTTAGTGAATTTACATGTTCAAATTTCCCAATCTTTTCATTGAATAAGTAATAAAAGCACAGTAAGTGATGCAAAATATCAACAGATCTGGAATAGCAGTGAAAGTTGGGTCACACAATAGGAGTAGGTTCTGTTAAAGAAAGTTCAAATGAAGCCCTCAAGCAGAGAGTAACAGAAACTTAATTGACCTTAAGAAGGGAGAACACCCTCTACTTCACAGTAGCTTGTATCTAGGGAAGTCAAAGATATTATATCGAACAGCAACTATGCTCCATTCTCTCATTCTTATTTCTCCTGAACTTGTATTCACAGATACATAATGTGACTTCAGTAAAGGAGCTAAGAAGTGGTGCTTTGTATCTTAGAATGTTAAATAAACACAGGAGGAGGCTAAGCATGGGAGAGCTATGGGAGTGCACTCTGGGCATTATAGTTTTCAAATTGTGTTCAACAAGTTGACACCTATAGACTAATTCAGAATATTCAGATATACCAAAGTAATATTTCTGAAATTATTTTTCCTGATATTTCATCAATTTTCCTTCTATAACCACTCCTACTTCATTCAAGCCTATATTTATGGGTTTGCTGCTTCAGAGAACAAGTGGAAATTAGTTTGTTCAACAAATAGTTTTTAGTACTTTGTATGTATCAGACATTGTTCTAGATTCTGGAAACACAGCCATCAAAAAAAAGAAGCAAAATGGGAGAAGATGGACAATTAATAAATTAATAATAGAAATTCAGGCAATGATAAGAGCTATGGAAAATTAAAATAAGG
>NW_006438077.1:226439-227949 GCF_000325575.1 Pteropus alecto | reverse complement strand
AAGGAATGAGTGAATCTGCAAGTATTCGGGGAATAAACATTGTAGAAGGAAGAAAGAGCAAATTTAAAGGCCGTTATTACTATGACTTTAACACATTTAGTTGAAGAGTTCTGCTGATATCCACACGGGGATGTTTCTGTTCTAATTCAACATCAGCCAGCATTCCACCCAAAGACCTTTAGAAGAAGCTAAACATACACAGCTTGAAACCCCCCAGTAAGTTGGGATAGTGAAATGAATTATTCCATATCTATAATAAGAATAACAGGTCATGAATTTAAGAGATTTCTCTTCAGTAAATCTGCTTCTGATATCTATTTCTGGGTTGTTTGTGATTTATAAAATCCTGTAAAACATGGACCATACATAAGAAGAGATAAAATTGGGTTCATTTGAGGTGAAAACAGAGCTATCTAAGAGGTAGAAATAATTTTTTTTAAATTCTGGATAAGCAAATAATCAGGAAAATGAGAAGAAAGATGTTATTCTGGAATGCAGAAAAAAGTACATATGAAAAGATTCAGTATGTGGGTGACATTAATAACTAATATATCACTTATGACCTTGAAAATTAAATATTCATATGTTTAAAAATGATCACTTTAACATGCTTAAAATGATCAGCTAAAATGAATATAAATTTAAAAATGCATACTTTTGTGACAATAAAGAAATAAGATATAAAGCATGTATTTTTTATTATATAAGAAAAAGCATTAAATAAAACGGAAAAACAAGGACAACCTTTTTAGTTCCATAAATAAACTTTAAATGAATCACTCTATTAAAAGAAAAGGAGGAGACCTGATTCCTGTGCTCTCAGAGTTGCACCTGTAGCTCAGCACATCCAGACCATTCTCTACCTGTTGCTCCATCAGGGCCAATAGACCTGACCAATGGAAAAGTATAAATATTGTTCTATATTACTTTGTATTTCTTATAAATAATTAGAAAAAAAGAAACAACATTTTTGGAGTGATATTAGAAATATGGCAGATTGACAGATGTCCCCAGATCTCTCCCCTTGAAACAACAATAAGATGACTATCTGAAACACAACAAAGAACACTCACTGGCACACAAGCACATCTGAGTGAGGGATCTGTGAATAAGAGCTATGACAGGTCAGAACCCTGGGAGATGGGCAGTAGACTGGGAGAAGTAAAGAGAAGCTGCCTCTCAAGGTCAGAGCTCCCTGCAGGAGGAAGATGAGAGGAGAAGGTGCAGCGGGTCTGCCAGAATAATCCTGCCTGTGAGAGCCATGAGCTCCACACAGTGGCAGTGCCCAGAGATCAGGTCAGAAAGCAGAGAAGTGGTGTCAACAGAGAAGCAACAGTTGAATATTACCAAACACAGTTGTCCCAGCTCCAATCCTCAAAACCAGAGGGTACCTCCTGCCATAACCTCAAAGACTGAACACTGTGGAACCCAGGTGAATCTGAGTAAATACTACCAAAACTGTCGCTAACACTGACAGGGACTGAGACTGAGGGTAGAGAGAATGGTTGAA
>NW_006438077.1:220799-226426 GCF_000325575.1 Pteropus alecto | reverse complement strand
TTTTAAAGACTTTATATAAAACAGGGACCAGGAGGTTTAGATGCCACCAACTGGAAACCAAAAGAAAAACACCTTCATAGCAACAGGAGAAAAGAGAACTTTATATAATCTTCCTGGAAAAAATGCAGAATACACTTCCATTAATACCCAGGCAAAGAAACAGTCCATTAAACACCATGAACAACCAAGGTGATAAGGCAGCTCAGAAGGAAAGAGAAAAATCTACAGAAAATAAGCTTACAGATTAAAAATATGCAACTTAAATGACAGAGGATCCAGGTTGGTACTTGTGAAAAATCTCAATGAGATCCAAAACAATTCATATAAAACATTTCAGGAATTGAAAAAAATAACTAGACTAGCAGAAAGAGTTTTTTAGGAAGGATATTAAAACTCTCAAAAAAAATAGAAATTCTAGAGATGAACATTAAACGAGATGAAAAATAAAATAGTAAGCTTGGAGAAAAAAAAAAAATGACCCAATGAGGAAATGATCCCTGATATCGAAGACAGAAATCTAGAAATAAATCATAAGGAAGAAGAGAGAAACTAAAGAATGAAAAATAATGAAAGAGAAATATAAGAACTACCTGATACCATCAGGAAAGGAAACATAAGAAAAATGAGTATTCCAGAAGGAAAGGAATAGAAAAGGGATCAGAGAGCATTGTCAGACAAACAGTTGATGAGAATTTTCCAAATCTAAGGAATGAGCTGAAGCTTGGGATTCAAGAAGTCAACAGAACACCCAATTATCTCAACCTAAAAAGTCCTTCTCCAGGAAACATTACATGAAAATTATCAAAAATCAATGACAAAGAAAAAATATTCAGGGAAGCCAGGAAAAAAGAAGATGGTAACCTATCAAGGAACACCAGATAAATTATCATTGGACTTCTTAGACTAATCTTACAAATAATAAAAGAGAGGAATCAAATATTCAAACAATTACGTGAAAAGAACTACCAGCCAAGAATAATGTATCTAGCAATGCTCTCCTTTAGATATGAAGGAGAAATAAAGACCTTTCCAGAGAGACAAAAATGGAAGGAATTCTCCACTACGAGTCCTGCATTACAGCAAATATGGAAAGGGGTCAGTCCACATAAAACAAAATGACAAAAAGATACATAACTAGGAGTAAGGCAACTAGTAGGCAAATAGAAAAAGAGGGATGCAGTCCTTATTAATAACAGGGCATTTTGAGCTTAAACAATAAGAGATTTGCTATTGCAACATAGCAATGAACGTTCAGCATACCTAGGGACAAACTGAAACAACATTGGTTAATGAAATTCAATAAGTTCCACCTGTACTTTAACAGTAAGGCATAAATATACATTTACATTGTGTGTCCACCTCTCATAGTTACATTTCTTTCTGTCAACACATATTTACCCTCTTTACCCCATCTACCTCCCATCTCCCTCTTAACTTCTGATAACCACTAGTCTATTGTCCATGTCCATGAGTCTCTGTTTGTTTGTCCTGTTCATTTGTTGCTTTCAGGTTTATATCCCACATATAAGTGATATCATGTGATTTTCAATTTTTTCTGTCTGGCTTATTTTGCTTAGAATGATTATCTCGAGGTCCATCCATGTTGTCGCAAATGGAAGTATTTCATCTCTTCTTATGACTGAGTAATCTTCCATCTCTAACATTTGTTATTACGTGTCCTATTGATAACAGCTATTCTAACAGGTGTGAGATGGTATCTTAATGTGGTTTTGATTAGCATTTCCCTAATAGCTAGCAATGTTGAGCATCTTTTCATGTACATGTTAGCAATTTATATGTTCTCTAGGGAGAAGTGTCTGTTCAGCTCCTCTGCCTATTTTTTGATGGGATCGTTTGTTATCTTGTTTTCATTGAATTTTATGAGTTCTTTGTATATTTTGGATACTAGGCATTTATCAGAGGCATTGCTTGTAAATATATTTTCCCATTTGGATGGTTGTTCTTTACCTTTCTGATGGTTTCTTTTGCTGTGCAGAGAAGCTTTTTAGTTTGAAGTAGTCCCGTTCATTTATTTTTGCTTTTACTTCCTTTGGCTTTGAGTTTGAATTGATAAAATCTTCTTTAAGTATAAGGTCCTTGAGTTTAGCTCCTATGTTTATTTCTATGCTTTTTGTTGTTTCAGGTCTTATATTCAGGTCTTAATCCATTTTGAGTTAATTTTGCTGTGTGCTGATAGACAACAGTCTAGATTCTTTTGCAGATGGCTTTCCAGTTTCCCCAGCACCATTTATCGAAGGGGCTTTCCTTTCTCCACTGTATGTTTTTGGCTCTTTTGTCAAAAATTATTTGCCCATAGAAATATGGGTTTACTTCTGGACTCTCGATTCTGTTCCACTGGTCCGTGTGTCTTTTTCTGCCTATACCATGCCATTTTGATTATTGTTGTTTGTAGTCGGGCAGACAGATGCCACCAGCCTCATTCTTTTTATTCAGGATGGCTTTGGTAATTTGGGGTCTTTTGTGCTTCCATACATATCTTATGATTTTTTTTTATTTTATTTCTTTAAAAAATACCAATGGGATTTTGATGGGGAGTGCATTAAATCTGTATAATGCTTTAGGTAATAAGGTCCTTTTAACTATATTGATTCTTCCAATCCAAGAACACAGAATATCTTTCCATTTCTTTGTATCTTCTTCTATTTCTTTTAATAAGGTCTTGTAGTTTTCAGTATATAGGTCCTTCACATGTTTTGTTAGATTTATTCCTAAGTATTTTATTCTTTTTGTTGCAATTGTAAAAGGAATTATTTTTTCCATTTCTTTTTCTGAGACTTCATTATTAGAGTATAGAAACGCTATGAATTTTTAAATGTTGATTTTGTATCCAGAGAATTTACTGTATTTGCTTATTTTTTCTAGTAGTGTTCTTGTGGAGTTTTAGGGTTTTTCTATGTAGAGAATAATGTCAACCAGTGACATTTTGACTTCTTAATTTCCTATTTAGATGCCTTTTATATCTTTTGGCAATTGCACTCGCTAGGACCTCCAATATTATAATGAATAATAGTGGCAATAGTGGGCAGCCTTGTCTTATTCCTGATCTTAGAGGAAAGATTTTTGGTTTTTCACCATTAAGATAATGTTGGCTGAGCAGTTGTCATATTTGGACTTTATTATGATAAGGTACTTTCCTTCTATCCCAATTTTCTTAAGTGTTTTGATCATAAATGAATGCTGTACCTTGTCGAAGGCTTGTTGCATCTATTGATATGATGATATGATTTATATTTCTTAATTTGTTAACGTGGTATATTACATTAATCAATTTGCATATGTTCAACCATCTCTGCGCCTCTGGCATGAAGCCCACTTGATCGTGGTATATAATCTTTTTAATATGTTGTATTAGGTTCGCTAATATCTTATTTAGGATTTTTGCATCTGTATTCATGAGAGATATTGGTCTGTAGTTTTCTTTTTTGTGTTTTCTTTACCTGATTTTGGTATAACGGTAATACTTGCCTTATAAAATGAGTTAGGACGTATTGTCTCCTATTTTTCGGAAGTGTTTGAAGAGAATAGGTATTAAATCTTTGAATATTTGGTAGAATTCACTGGAGAAGCCATCTGGTCCTGGAATTTGACTTTTTGGTAGATTTTTTATGATTTTTTCAATTTCCATACTGTTGATTGGTCTATTAAGAGTTTCTAGTTTTTGATTCAGTCTTGGAAAGTTGTATTTTCTAAGTACTTGTTCATTTCTTCTCGGTTGTTAAATTTGGTGTTATATACTTTTTCATAGGATTTTTGTATGATCCTTTGTATTTCTTCTATGTCTGTCATAAATTCACCTCTTTCATCCTGATTTTATTTTTTTGTGTGCATCTTTTCTCTTTTTCCTTTAGTACGTCTAGCCAGGGGGTTGTCATTTTTATTAACCTTCTCAAAGAAACAGCTCTTTGTTGCATTTATTTTTTCTATTAAATTTTTGTTTTCAGTTTCATTTATTTCTGCTTTAATTTTCTTTATTTCTTTGCTTCTGCTGACTTTAGGCTTAATTTGTTCTTCCTTTTCCAGTTTTTAAGATGAAGCATTAAGTTGTTTATTTGGGCTAGTTTTTTTTTTTTTCTTTTCCTTTTTGAGATAGGCCAGTAATGGTATGAACTTCCCTCTTATTACCACTTTTTCCGTGTCCTAAAGACTTGATGTGTAGTACTATCATTATTATTCATTTCTATGTATTTCTTGATCTCTCTTTTTATTTGTTTTCTGACCCAGTTATTCTTCAGAAGTATGTTGTTTAATCTCCATGTATTTGTGATTCTTCCTGCTTTCTTTTTGCAGTTGATCTCTTGTGTCAAACCATTATGATCAGAGAATATGGTTGGTATGATTTCAATCCTCTTTTATATTTTATTGAGGCTATCTCTGTGTCCCAGTATGTGGTCGATTCTTGAGAAAGTTCCATGCACACTAGAGAAGAACGCATCTGTTTGGGAATCAGAAAGACTCTGTAAATGTCAATTATATGTTATTGATCTAATGTATCATTTAAGGATGTTATTTCCTCATTGATTTCTTGTTTGGATGATCTGTCCATATCTGGCGATAGGGTGTTTAGGTTCTCTACTTTGATCATGTTTTAGTCTGTTTCTACCTTTAGTTCTGTTAGTAATTGCTTTATATATTTCGGGACTCCCTGATTGGGAGCATAGATATTAATAAGTGTTATATCTTCTTCGTGTATTATTCCCTTTATCATTATGAAGTGTCCCTTAGTATCTTTCTTTACCTTTTTTATTTTGGAATGTATTTTGTCCGATATTAGTAGCTCTACTCCCGCTTTTCTCTGAATGCCATTTGCTTGAAATATCATTTTCCACCCTTTCACTTTGACTCTATCTTTGTCTTTGGTACTGAATGTGTCTCCTGGAGACCTCATATGTTTGAGTTGTTTCTTGATCCATTCTGCAACTCGGTGCCTTTTTATTTGTGAGTTTAGTACATTTATAATTAGGATGTTTATTGAAATATGAGGTCTTCTTATAGTTATTTTATCTTTTGCTTTCTGGTAGCTCAGTGTTTCCATTGCTTCCTTGTCCTTGTGTTTCTTTTTTTTTTATTTTGTTTGGGTTGGCTTTGTGTGTTTTGTCTCTGGTTCTTCTTGTTTTATGTTATATACTTCAGTTCTGACTCTGTGGTGTGTGGTTACCATTACAAGTATGAAAAAGATAGTATATATGTGTGTGTATGTGTGTGTGTGTGTGTCATTGTTGTCTCAATTTGTCCCTATGTATGCTTAAAGTTTATTACTATCTCACTCTAGCAAATCTTTTCTTATTGTTTAAGCTTATAATGCCCTGTTCTTAGAAAGGGTTGCACTCCTCTGCTTCTATCTTCCTGCTAGTCACCCTACTCCTAATTATGTCTGTTCCACTACCTTGATCCTGACTTTGTGAGACCCTAAGCAGACAACCCAGTTGAGTCATGTTGTACCTAAACTTCTGAGTCATGGAAACTATAAGGAAATAAATGGGATTAAAGCTGCTATATTTGTGATAATTTGTTATGGCAGCAAAAGATAACTAATATACATGAAGTAGGGCTTGATATAAGAACCCCATACCATAGGCTTCACAATATCTTCAGCCCCACTTTCCCTA
>NW_006438077.1:196535-220779 GCF_000325575.1 Pteropus alecto | reverse complement strand
ACAATAGATTGTCCTCTGCATCTTGACTCATATCTTAGAATGTCTCCTGCCATAGAAAGTTGTCCTGAAACTTATGATTAATACCCTTATGTTTATTGATCAGAATCTTTATAGTCTAACATTTTTTCCAGACTACTCTCATCTTTATTCTGTTGATGGGTTTCTGAAACCACTGGAGGACCATATTGACAGAAGGAAGGCTCCATGAAGCAGAACAGACTGGTCCACTCCAATCATCACATAGGCCCTAGAATAATACCCAGATTTTCCCTTAAATACCCTAAGCTAGCCTGATACTATTAAGGCAGTTTTTGAAGGTATTAATCTGCTGCCTTCTCAGATCACAGGTGCTCTGACAATAAACGCTTTTTCTAAATAGCCCAACTCCTGTATTTCTCTATTGGCTGAGTGGCATAGGCAGCATGAGGCCTGTACTCAGTTACCTTTTGGTTTCTGTATCCATTTACTCATATCCTGTACTAATTTATGAGTTACTAAAGAGCTGTTATTGATTTTTAACAACCCCACTCCAACCAAACCACAACATATGGCCTATATTAGTGGTAGTCATTAGTAGTAGTTAATAAATTAGTGGCTCATTCTTTTTCTGCATTTTGTGGCAGATATTAAGTTTCTTATACATACGAATACATTCAATACTCACATTACTAATGTAGGAAGGAGGCAAGAGAATTAAAATGTTAAGAAAGCTACATTCAGAGACTGCAATATGCTAATCAGTCCTATAGCCAGGCCATGAGGACACCTTCAGAACAAAGGCAGATTTCTGCTGGGATTGCTACCAACCCATTCCCCACACCTGTGAAGGGGAAACAGGAACCAAGAGTCATTCCATATGGCTAAAACCATGGGGAACCTATGGATTAAAGTCTGATAACTGCCAGCAGGCCTTTTACTCTACATATTCTTACTTTTTCACGCTACATACTCTTCTCCTTATTCACTGTATATCCATATCAAAGGAAATGGGAACTAAAGAATGACATATAAACTGAATTCCCTGAACACTCAGCATCCCTCTCAGTTCCTTTACTCTGTCTGTCTTACTGTCTCTCTCACCGTCCCTCTCATTCTCTGCCTCTGAGAGGCAGACCACAGAGAGGAGACCACACTCTGTCTGTGGAGTGTTACTCATTTTCCAATAAACTTTCCTTTTGACTCTAACATTGGTGTGCGTGTAGAATTCTTTCTACACTCTCTGCCAAAAGACTCTTTTCTTTTCTCATGCGGGGCTTGGCCTCTCCTCAAACTCCAGAAAATTTATGAAGTAGGTAAAATGCTTTTCCCATTCGCAGAGTAGAAAACTGAAGTTTAAGTGGTGTTAAGCAGCCAATAAGTTGAAGTGTCAGAATTTTGGGTCCACGTAGTGTAGTTCCAGAGTCTGTGCAACATTAAGAACCACTATACTATATGGTCTATTGAATGAACACTCAATAAATATACATTAAATTGTTGAATTAATTTCAAGGAAACTACTTCTTCCTTTAAGAAGAGGGACAGGTATTCAAAATAAAGGTCTGCTTAGGTAATTGTCAGTGTCTCAAATTTGCTCCAGGCTCCTTAGCTAGATATTTCGATTGAGTAGATTTAGGATGGGTCTGGGAAATTTACATATTTAAAGCCGCAGGTAATTTTTCCAAAGTCAGGCTGAGAAACAAATACTTATATTATCTAAGCACTGATTTAGTAAATATTTGCATACATTGGTTTTAATACTTATCTAAACTAATAAAGTAAAGAAGTAAGATAGTGAAGTTAAAGACTTTATTCTTCCTTTTAGATTCTCCCCAAATAAGAGAACATGTCTTGGAAGCTATGAGTTTTAAAGTACTGCTCTTTATCATAAGAACTGTCATAGGAAAAGTAATCCTAAGTATAAGATTCAGGAATATGTCAAGGACTTCCAAACATTTCACATAATTTTAAAATGTAAAATTTTCTGTTCTTTTGAATTAAAAAAAAAATGATGCTAAAGAGATAAATACCAGACTGTTTTTCTTATAGTTATTTAAATTGCTGTTGGCAATTTACATGACTTGTTAAAGTAAAGGGGCCTTTTAAACAGTGCCAAGGGATGGGGATGTACGTGTGTGTGTGTGTGTGTGTGTGTGTGTGTGTATTACACTGGATATTTTATCATAAGCTTTCAATGAATTGTTTTATTGTACTGAATTTATCAAAACAAGTTATTTATTACATATTCCCTTATTTGTATTGTTACCCTGGTCAGTGAAAAATAATTTATATTTTCATGACATTTATTTGTTGAATAGTAGTTTTTATAACCTTGTATTTGGTTCTATTATTCATTCTATTCATGATGATTTGTGCTTTAAAAATTTTACAACAGCCTCTGAGTTTTATGCGTAGTTAATCATAATACAGGCAAACTGTCTCCTTGTGTATGAAGTCAATAGTAGAATGAAAATGTTATTACTACAGTGTTTTAGAATTAAAAATAAATAATTAAAAGCGTTGCAAACAAAGAGGGTACCATAATAAGACCTTTGAATGCATTTGTGTCTTTTCACAATGCCAGATTTATTGATTGGAACCTTCTCAGATAAACCAATCATATATCTATAAAGGTTAATGCACAGCAGAGAGAGAGAAAGTACAGAGTATCACGTGACAGAGTGAAGGTATGAGAGCCCTTAGCATGTCTAAAGCAAGTTCTGTTGACTAGCAGCACTGATGGTTTCATGTCAGTCCCAAGCCAACTGCTATGACAAGTAGAAGGTCAGAGTCTTCTGCTTTCAGCATACCTGTTCGGCTTTCAGTGTACCCATTTGTGATTCTTTCAGGTCAGGCTTGAGCATCGTCTGTCTGAGGTGTTCAGCTAATGCAGGGTGGAATCCTTATGCTTTATACTTATAGACTCCTGCAGTCAGGGCTTATTGACTCAGTCCTTGATGATGTTTCTGTGGTTTGGGGTGGTCCAGTCACACTCTAAGGGCAGTTCCATTATGTGCTAGTTGACATTACTGTCATGGCTTTCATGGAATCCATTTAGTAAAATTCAAAAAGTCTTCAATTCTTTATGTTCTATACAAAAAGTTAACCAAATCTTAATTCATTAAGAAATACACATATACCTATTCATTTTGATATAAATTATCTTTTCATCGTTTCATAGCTGGAGCGACGGATACCCAGTATGCAGATGACACATTATGATGGATTGTGCTCAATAAATTTTGTTTTTATTCATTAGAATGTGTCTCATAAACCAAATAAAATTATCTAAATAGAGAAAATCAAACTGGAATTATCTATTTACTGGGAGAACTTATATCCATAATTGTAAGCTAAAAGATACACATTATACTGGAATATTTTCTCAATCAACAAGGGACGATTAAATTACGCCCAGTATATTGTCTATATTACATATATTTTATTTATATTCTAATTGTATGAATAATAGTGATATATGTATGGTCTATGATAAATATCTACTAAATAGACTTTTTGATTCCTCAAAGCACTTCATTCTCTTACATTATTGGGTAACAATTTATCAAACCACACTTTTAGATATTATCCCACTCTCTTCCTAAATTAAATGTTAATGTTAGCTGCAACTGCCAGATATCATTCATTCTAAAAGATGAAGCAGAAATGGGAATTTTTTGAAGTGCTTAGTGAAGCTCCAATGAACTTATTTCTTTCTGCAAGATGGGTGAAAAAGATGGGGATAGTTAGCTGATACAGTAGAGAAGGGACTCTGGTTTCCCCTTCAAACTTTTCCCAAATACCCTGAAATGTGCCATCAATTAAGGCTCCATTTAGGTTAAAGATCTCTTATAAAAGGTAGGTCAACTTTATGGGCTTCAATTTTTGTTTTGTCTTTGTTGTTCCTTTATGCCTATCTGAAGTTAATCGCTGCTGAAGAATGTTTACTATCAAATAAGAACATACACACAGAATGGTATAGTCTTTAATTCTGCTTCCTATATATCCTCTCTTGTCATTGCTCAGTTTATCAACTTCTTCTAATATACCTTCTTTTTAGCTGCAGCTTCAGATATACTACAGTATCAGGTGTAATAAAGCAATTAATACAAATTATAAAATCAGCAAACAATATACTTTTAAAAATAATGATAAGTCAATCTACTGTCCTGTGATGGCTTGTAAGAAATATTTTGGATCAAGTTCATGACCTTATTTATTGCTCAGTGGACTTTTTTGTTCATTTTCATTCCTGGGAAATACATAGCTGAAATGTAAAAACATAAATGGAAAGTATTGACTCTCCTCATTAAATTTGGGTGATTAATATAATACGTCAAACAACAAAATCTTAATATTAGAGGTTTTATGACATTCCAACTTCTCACAGATATAAGCAAAAATTAATCACTGCTTCCACCACTAACATCACAAAGCAAAATACAGTAATAGGTCTTGGCAGCTTCAGAGTATATGATTAAATAATGCAAGAATATAATACACACACACACACACACTATATATAAAACAGTGTACTTATATTTTACATAATAATAGCAATTACCTAAGGTGTAAATCAGCATCAAAGTATAGCTTTTTACTCCTTCCTTGATATAGGTTCTTTGATGATGAACATGTTCTTATTCAATTTTCCACCTTTTCATTTCTAGCTTCATATAGTGCATTTTCTCTAATATCCTAGGCATCAGTGAATACTCATTGAATGAATATCTAGTCTATCCAGACCTTATAATATTACCTATGCAATCAGTTACAGAATATTCAGAAGATAATACTCTCTTTGAAGACAGAGACCTTGTCTAATTCATCTCTATTTTTCTTACCACCTCACACAGTTCATTGAATATCCATGCATCCAATAAAACATTTTGAATTGAATTTAATAAAACTGAGTAAAAAAAAAAATATTAATGTGACCATAACAATTTGTCCCACCTTTAGGCTATGCAGTTTGGAGTCATACATACTTTATTCACAGACTGATTCTCTAAACATAATTTACATTAACCACCTGGAAAATGCGTGCAATTGATTTTTAAAAGAATGGGCCAGAAAATGTTCATATATTAAAGCTGTGTTCGTCAAACTGTGCTGAAGAAAACCTATAAAGTTATGCAGCATGTCCTCAAGGAGTAAAATAAAAGCAGAAAATGGAACTCCTTTACCCCTTCTGAAAATATTATTTTTTATGTGTTGAACATATTACACTCATAAGATTTCATTTCTATAAAGTGTTCCTGAGGTTTAAATAAGGAACCCCAATAAGTCTTACTACAATAAGTCTAATTAACATTTATCTTCTCATAGAGATTAAAAAATGTTTGTTTTTTTTCCTTGTGATAAGAACTCTTAAGATTTACTCTTAACAACTTTCAAATATACTATATAACAGTGTTAACTATAGTCATCATATTGTAAATTGCATCCCTAGTACTAACTTATCTTATGACTAGAAGTTTGTACCTTTTGATCACCTTCCTCCAATTTCCCCTCCCCATCCCCAGTCTCTGAAAATGTGGATTTCTAATGGATTTTTAAAAGTAAAAAAAAAAAAAAAAGTATATCCTATTACTGCATTGAAACTTTAAGAGCTAGAACTATCATACTAAAAAGATTGACTCTATCAGATTGAGGTCATAATCAGTGCTTTATCATATAATTTAAATGTTATTAAAATCAAGACTGTTTGATTTCATTAAAGAAATATGTCTTTCTGTTTCCTTGAGAATCTTAGTGGTTAAGAAGGTCAAAATGGTCAATTCTTCGCAAACATGAAAATTGACTAAATGAAAAAATTAACCTTTCTCCTAAATCTTTTCTCAGTGTATATTTGGAATTAATGAGCAAAACTTGAAAACTAGTTTTTTCAAGGACAGTGTTACATGGGGAAGAAATGAGCAGGCCTTGATAAAGCATCACTTTATTGTGAAAGGTTTCAAACTGTGTTCTCATGAGCACTTGTGCTGCTATCCATCGAGGGCTCTATTGGTCACACATGGCTACTGAGCACTAGAAATGTGGCTGGTTCAAATTGAGATGTACTATAATTGTAAAATTATAGTACATTATATTTTGAAGAGTAATCCAAAAATGTAAATATCTCCTTAATCATATTTACATTGATGACATATTAAATCTAATGTTTTCTATATGTTAGGTTAGTTAAATATATATCACTAAAATTAATTGCACTTAATTCTTCTTACTTTTTTAACATAGTTAATAAAAAATTTAAAATCACCTATGTATTTCATAATTCACATTTCCATAGGACAGTGCTGCTCTAAAAATTTCTCCAAACAGGGGAGAAATTGTTGAGAGGAAACAAGAAGGCAGGTCTTTGAGTCCTACTCTCCTACTTCAATGAAAACAGCTCTGATTTAATTTGTCCCAAGTAGTTGGCTTCTTCTTTTTTTTCTTTTTATTTTTTGTCACATCTCTGCCTGGGATCTGATTCAATGATTATACATATCAGTTTGCCTGGGATAGTTTGTAAACCTGTTGTCTCATTTTAATTATTAACATTGTGCCCTTTCACTCTCACGAGTGTTCCAGTTTGGATTATAAGTTATATGGTCACCTTGGCTCTAACCAAATTTTCAGATTCAACCTCAAATTCCCTGGAATCCTGCCCTCACACCATGCCTCTTGCTTCCTGCCCCAGGGTTTCCTGTTAACACTGCTATAAATATTGTCATGGAATCAGTGCCCTTGTCCATGTATGAACAACTTATAAATACAAAAGAATTAAAGCTCCATAAGTAAACTTTTGACCAATGGGAAGAGCAAGTAAACAAATTATTCTTCTGCTCTCTCCTGTCACCCTTCCCCTCCAAGGATAGTCTATATATAGTTTGTATAACAAGGGGTGAAAAGCATAGGTAATCAGTTCCAAGAATCAGGTAATCACATTTAGCAGTGGAGCTCAATAACACCTCTTCATATTAGCTCTTCCTCTTTTCCTGATTTTTCTTTCTTGTCTCTCACTCCTGTTTCCTGAAATGGGACTTTCTAATAAAACAATAGCATGGAAGCTTTCTGAATCACATCTGCTTTCTGGTGAACACAGGATAAGATAGAACCTCATCTTAAAAAGTTTAAATCTGTCAGGCTCCACCAGCTTCCTGTGTCAACAGCCATCATATACATCTTTTGACCCTTGGTTGAAAGCTCACGTATATGGAAATTAATCCTAAATTTAGGCAAAGGAGTCTTATGAAGCTCCATTTCAGAATGGATCAACATTAAATGATTCTATGTTGATACAAGCCTTGTTTTGATAACTGAGCTTTTGCCTCACTTTTTTTTCAAAGATACAGTCACCATCTTTTACCTAATTTCTAGGAAACAGATCTATTGCCATGCTCTTTTCATCTATTCCCAAGATTTTACATGTTGAAAAATACCAACACCAAATATACTCTGTTGTCATTCTATCCAGATATTATGTTCTATATGTAGAACACCTTTTAGGTTCTGCCCCTTTTCTTCTGCAATTTCAGCCATTCCCATTCCTATCAATGCCATAAGAGATAGCAAACAAACTGGACCAAGACCATAATTGAGAAAATTCAAGGGACAACCAAGAATAAAACTAATTTTCCTGGATCCTAGCCCATTGCTCTTTCTAATTAAATAGTTGGGAAATATATAACTGCATGAATGGGCATGCACATAAACACATTAACATATACACGGAACTAATCTTTCAATAAATCACTGTAGCATGAGGCCGTTGAAGGTATCAAACACAAGAGGTATACAGCATGAGGAACTTAAAAGAAACAAACCTTTAACAGTAAGTCATTTGACTTACTAGCATATAGTGAATAAAAATAAAATAAAGAGTAGCCTCCATTATTAAGAATGTTCTTTCAGCTAGGAAGCGCTAAAATACTGAGGTTTTCTCTATGAAATTTCTAGACCAAGGGTTTATCCAACTTTTGTGAGGCATATTTGTGGAAAATACCAGAAAGACTGGTCCTTAAGGATATTATTATATCATGGCTAGATTCTACTTGCCTTACCTTTAATTTTTATTTATGTAAAATAAAAAATAGCCTTATTATTTATACAAATTTGAGCTGAGTTTTCTATTACTTGCTTCCTAAATAAAATGCCTATAATAAACTAAGTGCCAATGCTATACTTAATATTGAAATTCCCATAAAACTGGCTTTCATACATACTAGCAATGAAAATGCCTTTTATCACCCCTATTATTTGACATGATTCTAGAAGTTCTAGCTAAGAATTAATAGATACAGCTTTTAGAAAAGAAACAACAAATACATCATCATTTATGGATAAAATAATTTTATGCCTTGAAAACCCAGTTAAACAACTAAAAATCTCTTGGAACTATAAATATTCTGAAATGTGGCCAGGGAAAACAATAAATTTACAAAAAAACATTATAATTCATTCATGTCAACAATAAGCATTTTGAAGTCATAATAGAGGAAAAGTTCTATTGATAATAGCAGCAATATTAAATTTATTGAAAAATCCTTAATATGAAATGTGTGCAAGTTTATAAAAATCATTAAAATATATATAAAATGTTAAAGAAGGATTTTAGTAGCCTAGTTTAACTTCCAGTTTGATTCTTTGCTCTCTCCCTTCCCCACAACTTCTGAAGAGAAATAATGTACAGTTGACCTTGGAATAATGCAGCAGTTAAGGGTATCAACTCCCCCCAACAGCTGAAAATCCACATATAGCTTTGACTCCCCCAAAACTTAACTACTAATAGGTTACTGGTGACCAGAGGTCTTATGAATAACACAAACAGTAGATTAGTACATATTTTGTATATGTATTATATACCAGCAGTCCCCAACTTTTTGGTACCAGGGACCAGTGCTCCTATGAGAATCTAATGCCTGACGATGTGAGATAGAGCTTAGGCAGTGATGCTTGCACTGGGGAGCAGCTGAAAATACAGATGAAGTTTCCCTTGCTTGCCCACTCTCACTTCCTGCTGTGCGGCCCAGTTCCTAACAAGCCACAGACCAGTACTCGTCCATGGCCCAGGGGTTGGGAAACCCTGTTATATATTGTATTCTTATAATAAAATAAGCTAGAGAAAAAAAATGTTATTAAGAATATCATAAGTAAGAGTAAATACATTTACAGTATTTATTGGGGGAAAAAAAAAACACATATAAGTGGACCCCATGCAGTTCAAACCCATGTTGTTCAAGGGTCAAGTGTACTTACTATGTCAGGTGATGGGTATGTTAATTAATTCGATAGTGGTAATCATTTCACAGTGCAGATGTATATCAAATTACCACATCGTATACTTTAAATACATATAATTTTATTTGTTAGTGATACCTCAATAATGCCGTGAAAAAAATAATTGATTAACAACAAGGACTTTACTGGAGAACAATGTTGGCAATTGGAGCATTTGGTATAATGAGAGAATAGTTTAAAAGCTTAGACTTTTTTGTGGCATGTTCTATATCGCTTTCTTTACTCATCCTTTTGGTTCTTATTTTAGAATCATGCTCTATTGGCTGCCATAGTGAATAAGGCCTGAGGCTACTTCTGTGTTTGGTGCCATTCACCTTCCTCATACAGGCCAAACTGAAACCAGGTGAGTTCCAGGGATTAGGAGGCATCTTGTAGACTTCTTAGGTCAGCTCGTTCAAAAAAAAAAAAAAAAAGTCTTTACCAGCTGTCATGTGTTGCAACTCACTGGATCCCTGGGGAAAAAAATAAGAAATGTTCAAAGAATTAGACCAATTTTAATTAATATACTATACTAATATTGACGCTTCTTCCTTCCTGAGCTTTGGGCCTGTTTAGATTGGCTGCAGCCATATAAACAGCAAGTAAAGAATTTATGTATAACAAGATGACCTTGAACCAAACAGAAATAAACTCAAATATTAGATATATACCAACGTAATATTTTGTGTTTGTGTAGTTTTGGTCACAGGAGCAATAATATACCTTGGAGAATTTTCCTCTGGAGATGATTGGCTAATCCTGGAGGATTAAATGAAATTGGCCTTTCAATTGATTGGAAGGACGTCCTCACCTCTCATAACCTAGACTTCAGGGTAGCAGAGATGAGCTGCCTCTGATCATGTGCAATCATGGAAGATATAAATGTCATTCCTGAGCCCAGATTTCTGATACAAGTGTCAGTGAAGGCAGCAAAATCTGTGGCAGGGTCAGCAGTATGAAGAAGAGGAGATTTTGGAGTGGCCAATATCTTAGGGAGTAGTTGCAAAGAAATCTAGCTTTGAGGAGTTATACCTGAGTTCTGACCATACTGGCAAGCTGCAAGAGATACTTACTCTAGCCAGAAAGATAAATATGTTCCCTCCATAAGGCTGATGCTGACACCAATAGTGGTCACTTATAATGGTATCTATGTTCATCAAAATAGAGATATTTGGTGTTTAGACTAGTAGAAGCTTCAGGGAAGAGAAATATTAAAAAGTGGTGGGGGGCAAAAGCACCTGAAAATCGTATTCTGGAACACACAAATGTAAACTCTCATAATTAAATGGTTCGAGGCAGTGGGATGGAGGAGTGCTTTGGACTAAATTGTTCTCCCCTCAATTCATATGCTGAAATCCTACCCCCTAAAGTGGTTTTATTTGGAGATAGGGCCATTAAGGAGGTAAGGTTAAATGAGGTCATAATAATGGGGTTCACAAAGAAAGATTAGTGTCCTTATAAGAAAAGACACTGAAGTCTGTCTCTCTCTCTTTCTCTCTCTCTCTCTCTCTCTCTTTCTCTTTCTCTCTCTCTCTCCATCATGTGAGGACACAACAAGAAGGCTGCATCTACAAGATAGAAAGAGATTTTCCCAGAAACCATACTAGCCAGCACCAAGACCTTGGACTTCTCAGACTCCAGAATTGTGAGAAATAAAATTATTATTTAAGCCTCCCAACCTGTGATATTTTGTTATGGCTCTCCAAGCAGACTAATACAGAGCTTAGTACTAAGAAGTAGAGTGCTGTAACAAATACCTAAAAATGTGGAAATGACATTGGAACAGAGACTGGGGGAGCTTTAAGGTGTGTACTAGGAAAGGCCTGGATTGCCATGAAGGGACTGGACTATTGGTAGAAATATGGATGTTACAGACAATTCTGGTGATAGCTCAAAAATAAAAGAGGACAGCTTATAGAGAAGTTTCTACATTCTTATAAAGAAGATATAAATAATCATGAAAAAGATTATTGGTAGAAATATGGACATTAAAGTCATTCTGGTGAAGTCTTAGATAGAAATGAGGAATAGGTTATTAGAAACTTGAGGAAAGGCAATCCTTGTTATAAAGTAACAAAGAACTTGGCTGAATTGTGCTGTAGTGTTTGGTGGAAGGTAGAAATTTTTGGTGATAAAATCGGATATTTAACTGAGGAGATTTCTAAGCAAAGTGTTAAAATTGTAACCTTGTTTCTTTGTGCTACTTATAGAACAATTCAAGAAGAGAGAAACAAATTGAAGGAGTTGTTCAGCAAAAAGAAACAGAACTTGAAAACTTGGAAAATTCGCAGCCTATCCATATTTCAGAAAATGAGAAAGCTTATTCCAAAGAGAACATCAAGAATTTAATTTAATTGGTCACCATAGCAGAAACCAGCAACAAAACTAGAATTATACAAGCAGAAACACTGCCAGCTGAGACTACAGTACAGAATACAGAAAAAGAGACCAAATAATATAAGGTTGGTAACATGAGCTATCCTTCAAGAAAAGGGAAGAATCACCCCAAGGCAATTCAGAGTTCATCAGAGCCACCACGGCCACCACAGGCTTCCAGGCCAAGGGTGCTTCTTTCTCAGTTTCAGAGGGTGAAACCTTTGTAGAGAGCCAAAAGGGCAAGGCTTCTCCTCTAAACTAACTTGGCAAGGCTGCCCTGAAGAACCCTGTGGGTATCATTGCAACACCTGTGGGCCTGAAGGGCGGAGCTTTAGCCTCACTATGTGAGGACATAGTGGGAAGGAAGCTGTCTACAAGCCAGGAAGAGAACCTGCACCAGAAACCAAATCAGCTGACACCTTAATCTTGGACTTACCAGCCTTTAGAACTGTCAGAAATAAATTTAAGTTGTTTAAACCACCCAGCCTATAGTATTTTGTTATGTAGCCCAAGCAGACTATACAGGGGGGATGACATGCATGTAAAATGGTTAGGGTTATTATTTTCTTAGACATTGAGATACATAAAAATTTAGATTTCCACTACAATTAATATTCTATGGATAAACACTGGGATTTGAGGTGTCATATTTTGCTTAGAAAAAAATACATATGCTTTTATATTGAAGAATATTTAATCTCGATTAAATAGTTACTATTTAAAACTGAAAACATAATTTAAAGGTGCTATAACTTCTCACATGGAGCCAGGAGATCAGATATCAGTGAACATAGGCCACTGAAAACTCATTTGTGACTTCAAATTGTTAGCGAAGTTGCATTTTTGGAAACAAAGTCCCATATAAGGATCAAGGCTCCTGCACTGGGAAAATATTTTTGATCAGTGTTTTTTGTTATATTCTGTTTTTTGGCAGAAAATATATATCATTTTGAATGGCTCCCTAAAGGCAAAACTTGTGAAGCTTAAGCAGAAGGGAAGCACAGGGCTAATAAAGCCTTAAGATCACTACAGGATAACAAAAATACAGAGAGAAGAGCAGAAGATTGGAAACTTGAGAAATTCAGGGCCATGAACTTTTGTCTTTTATAAATGTCAAGTACCTCGATTATAAAATAGAAAAGTAGGATATCCACTAAAGGAGAAAAAAAATGATTACTTGTGTTTCCCTAAGCCTTAGAGATGACTTTCTGGTCATGTGTTATCCTTATGGATATTGGGAGATACATTTGAGCTTAGGAAAAATGAGTTTAATGAGAGATTTATGATTTTAAATTCCAAAATATTGATAGCAGTTTTCTGTGGCTATAGGTATTATGAGTAGCAGTATAGTGGTGAAGAGTGTAGGCTCTCAAACTGGACTGCTTGAGTTTCAATTCTGATTCTCACATTTACAAGTGTGACACCTTAGGAATAAGATTAAGTTCTCTGTACTTTAGTTTCTCCATTTATAAGAAATAACAATAACATCTCTCTCTCTGTTTGTCATGAGCATTAAACAAAATAATCCATTAAAAATTTAGCAAAGTATCTGATCCATAGTAAATACCTAGTCACTGTTACACTGTTAATTATTATTTTCTTCAAAAAGTTTCAGAATTTTCTACAATAAACACATATTCTTTTATTATCAGAAAAAGTGTTATATTAAAATATATATAACACTATTGAAGATATATATGATTTATTTGTGTGTTTTGCTGTTTTGGATTTGAATAAGGTTTGAGATAAGGAGATATTATTAGCCATTTATTTTGTAATCCAGCAAAACCAATCTGGATTCTAGACAAAGAATGTGCATGCATTTTACATTTTAATGTTCATAGCTCTTGCATTTCATTTCTGACAGCGATCAACTGTGAGAGTTTATACATGTTATTTAATCCCTCTGTAAAAATTAGAATTATAATACCCAGTTTGTGTGGCTGTGATAGTAATTAAGTTAGATAAATGTGAAAGGCTCCTCCCTACATAGCAGCTGACATTCAATAGGCACTCAATAAATATTAATTATTATCTACCACTTACCTTTAACAGATTAGACCAAGTAATCTGGCATGTACTACACTCCAGTACAGTTGTTTTTCAATATAGGAATGAAGTCTAGGCCATTAAGTATGTCTTTTTCCCAATGTTTTCATATAGAAAATTCCCAGATATACTTAGATTGTATGGCCAAATCACAATTGTATCATTTTTTTTTCAATTACCATGGTACAATCTGTAAGATATATCTTTAATATCAGTTTCCTATATGGTACACAAATGACTTGATTGTTTCAGGAAGTTCCTCTAAGGGATACCCAGTCTTTCCTGAAAAATTATGTCTGTCTGAAATTCCATTATCTGTACAATTTGATCAGCCTAGAGATGTCAAGGAGGTCTTTTAACATCAATGTTTCCATAGAGATGGCATATCACCATCTGAGGTGTAAAGAGGCAGACAGCTGTTCATATTATAACAATTTATTTTTTGCCTAAAATACTCAGGTACTGCCACTATGGTGGCATAATTAACATTGCAGGTTTACCCTATGAAGAATCTCATAAGACACTTGAAATTAATATAGATTGTGAACACATAACAATTAAAGATATTGTGGAAATCTTGAAATTTATAATGATAGGGAGGACTTCTTTTCAATTTCTGTTTACTTCTGTTTTGTGCATGGAATTGCCGTAGAGTAGTTAACAATCAGTATTTCAATGCCATCTGGCATTTTTTGGAATGCACATTTCCAACTCCATAAGGTGAAATATCAATTGTTAAAAACAGGTTTATGTTCTCTGTAATGTACTAGCACAGGCTCTGAAGTCAATAATTGTTTGCTAGTCTCACAAAAAAACTACAAACTAGAAATTCAGTGTCATAGCATATCAGACAGTCCTACTCCCACAATTCAAGCACGTGATAAAGCCCAGCAGAAGATGCCTTTTGTGAAATAAAAGTTGATACACTGAATAATGTTAGCACCCCCTTGAAACTTACCCATTCCTAAAGTCAGCTTAATGATCCATTTTTATTTTGAAATAGTTATCTTATGAATTCTATTCAGTGAACTTTAGCATCACTGAAGCAATAGATGTCCTGTGACATTTAATGAATTACCTAATCTCTCTGTGCCTCAATTTTCTCATCTTTTAAATGGTAATACTCTCCAGGTTTGTTAGTCCCAGGTTTGTTATAAGATTAAATGAGTTCATATCTCTAATTCACTAGTCTTTCTTTTTCAATCTTCTACATTCAGAACTTCATTAAAATAGCAATGGTTAAGGTTAAAAATGACTTTCATGTTACCCTCTCAGCAGCATTCAACTCAGCTGACAATGTCCTCTCTCCACTTCTGGGACACCACATCTTCTTGACTATCTACTGAGGTTCCTTGACAATTCTCAGGCTCCTTTGGGAGCTCAACGTTCTCCTTGTAACCTTGATACTTGGTGTATCCGAGGACTCACCCTTGTGGTCCTTCTCTCTTTCTTTACCTTCTCTTTTTTCTACACTCCATTCTTCTTTTTTCCTGTATAATCACTTTCTAGTTAATTCAATTCTAGAATCATGGCTTTAAATACTATTGATATTTTGATGATTTCCAAATTTCTATCTAAATCCCAGACCCTTATCCTGTGTCCATATTTGTATATTACAGATTTTGACATTGATACTCAGATATTTATTAGGCATCCACAATTAATATGTCAAAAATACCTCTTGATTTTCATCCAAAACAAGAACTCCTTGCTCATTCAGTTACCCTCAGTTTCCTAAGTATACCACAGTAAATCTCACTTATTTAAGCTGAAAACCTAGAATTTATCATTAATCCTTCACTTTCCTCATCCAATGCATTGGTTTTGCTATGGTTTTATTTCCAAAACAAGTCCCCAAACAGTTCCTTTCTCACTGTCTCTAGCACTACCATTGTGATACCATATGACATCTACTGTCACCCTGAACTAATTTGACAGCCTCCTGATAGGTTTTTCTGATTCTATTCTTGACTCTCACTGTCTATTCTCCCAAAAATAAATAAAATAAAATTTTTAAAATGGAAATAGGATCATATCTTTTCCGGTGTAAAATACTTCAATGGAGTGCCATTGCTCTCAGGATAAAATTTATATTTCTTACATCGGCCTACACAGTTTCTAAATGATTTAGTTCCTGACTACTTCTCCATTATCTCATGTCATTTATCCTCAGTGAGCTCTGGTGAAACAGTCTTCCCTCTTTAACTTCCTAAACTCCTTTGTAACTTATGCCTGTAACGTTTTGCCCCCAGATCCTTGTACGGCTAACTTCTTTTCATTTCAGTCTAAATGTCAGCTCCTTAGTTATACTTAACCCCTGTTCAGTTATACTATCATATCACCCTGTTTACATTCTTTAGAGCACCTGATATAATCTATAATTATTTTGTTCATTTACATTTATCTGTTTCCTCTAGTAGAATGTAAGCTCTATGTAAGCAGGGATGTAATTTGCTACAATAGTTTCTATATCTTAGAAGTGTTCAAATGTATTTGTAGAACGAATGAAGAATTATACAACCATTTGGAATAATTTATGTGTTCAAAATGGTAATTATAAATGTTATATGAAAAAGTGAAGAGGGAAAAGGAAATGAGGATAAGTGAGGAATAAGAAAAAATAGAGGAAAATGTTGGAAGATGAATTTCTTAAGTATTTTTGTAAATTTATACTTTATTGATTCTGTGATAAAGACACAATACATAGAATTCTAAAAAAAAAAACAAAAAACAAAAACAAAAACAAACAAACAAACAAAAACTATTTCCATCAAGCTATGGAAAATTTCAAGAGGGAAATAAATTTTGATCTGACAGATAACATTGAATATCTCTTTCATTGTGAGAGATGTTCAGACTCATTTGTGTCATCATGTTTCATATTGTTAACAGCAATGACATTCTCCATCAAATGTTGCATAATCAATAAAGTTTTCTGCAAGAACCTACTTGGGTTCCTCAAACTCTCAATTATTTTTTCTTCTTTAGAGAAACTGACATATCTCCTATTTACAAGCAAATAGAAAAACTTAATTGGAATGATGCTAATTCTACCTTATAATACCTTCATTTCCAAAAAATACCTTGGAACTCCATATTGGGTATTTTTTTATGAATTTATTAGTCCATGATTCGAAGAGTTATGAACCATTTTCTGCCCAAAGTTTTCTAATTCAAGCCCTTATATATCTAAATGCAAGCTGCTCTGAGCAGGGTTACTCCTCTGTGTGTGTGTGTGTGTGTGTGTGTGTAATCTTCCACAACATTAATCTTGATTGATATCATAGTTTATGTAGTGAACTGTTCTGCAAAAAGCAGTATGAACCCTATTTTCCTGTATTATGTTAACACATTGTCAAGGACTCTCTGTCCTTATGTCCTTCTTTTATAATGAAAACTATGTTACTTGATTTTTTAATGACATACATTTTTCTATACAATTAGAAATGTTAAATCTGATTTAACCATGTGGAACTGTCATTGAAGGGTCATTGCATGAACTCTGCAAAATTAATCTCAAGCATATTCTCTCCTTTTGTCTATTTCTCTCTTTCCTTCCTCCTCCCTTTACCTCCCTCCTCCCTTCTTTCCTCCCTTTCTTCCTTTATATATTCCTGCATGAATATTTCTTCTGCATGAGATATCATCCTCTAAACAATTCCCCATATTGCTGTGTTAAAGAAGACAGCACTGTTTTAAACTGGCAAAAGGAGCATCCTCTTTTGCGTAACTTAACATCTCTGAACAATGAGTGATGATATTTATGAGGTGTGGCTTTAAAAAGCAATGTTATCATCAATTATCTTATTTGCAGCAAGGATGCTATATGTGAGACCTTATTATTTTATATATTAGCACCCCAGAATGGATGTAGTTATGGATATTTTTGGTTCCATTAGGCAGATTGATATCAAACTCTCCAATAAGCCAAAAAGAAGTTATTTTAAATACTCAGTGACCACAGTTCCCATGGTGAACTCCATATCCATCTGTTTGCTAGGAGTAATTAGAATAGACATACATTGTCTTCTGTTGTCCTGTTTTCTCGTTAAAGAAATCCCATACTTCTTGCCATAAATCAAAAGCAATAATTTAAACATTCTATCATTTCAGTGACACACAACCCTGTACTAAACCTACCTGAAACCATAGCAATTTAAAACTACGGGAATTTAAGTAAAATAAAACATGAACCAGGATTCAAGGACAACAAAAGTATAGACGATTAAGCACAGTTCCCTTTGCTATATGCACCAGATTTAGAAATATAATCTCTAACTAAACATTCTCTATCCTCTTCCTCCTACAGTTTTTTTTCACTTTCATAGGCTTTTGGTTTGGATGTTTCTAAATTGCTAAACAGATAAGATGCTAGATGTCCAGTCTCTTTGGAAATAAATCCCACCAGAGAGCAATTAAATTTTGCAAAACTGAGAATTTTAATCATTTTATCTTCAATTCTTCTTCAGGATTTTTAAGCAGCATGAATGTAGTAAAAATGTTATACCTGCTAGCCATAAAATGAGCAGTGCAAAAAATAATACATTGACTTCAGGGTGATAATTAAAGTATTGCACACATGTTTTTTGAATGAAACTTTCAAATTGGAGACTAACATACAGTTAGTGAATCTTTTAGGAAGTTTTTCTTAAAAAATCATTTATATAAGGCCATGTTTCCCAAAATATTTTCTCATGGAACACTTGTTCTGAGATGTTATGCATAAAAACAAACAAACAAACAAACAAACAAACAAACAAACAAACAAAATATATATAGAATTCTGATTACATTTTTCAAAGAAGTGTCATCTCAGGTGGTTAGAATAACTGGGATCATGGACATTTTTCTCTAGAAGAGTCATTGTGCTACTAGTATATTAATACTAATATACTAGTATATTAATACAACAATAACACAATTAACCTCCTGAACCCAGAGATCTCCAAATGTATTTTCTTAACCTAAATATTTCTCCCACCTACACGATGTTCCCCTCTTTATTCATCCTGAAGAACTTGCTATAGAAAATGTTGATGAAACAATTTCTTTTCTAAATCAAATAGGAGGCCATTGCTCATTTTAAAGATCCAGTCTTTTCTCTATACCCCAACTAAGTTATTCTTCAGATAATTCCCTTAATAACAGTGCTACTATACAAATGTCTTTTCTTTCAAAACTAAACCCTGACATGTTGATACAATAAAACACAAAGAGATACTATAACAGCCAACAGTTTCCCTCTTCCCAGTGTGCCAATTAATAGTTAATTCTTTCGTTTATTCTGAAAATCCTTCTCGTGACCCTATTTCTATTCTCAAAACAAGGTTTCATCCCTCGCTTTCTTTTCACTGCCAAAATGTCAATTTGTTGCTTATCAAGTCTATCTCAAATAACCCACTTGTATTTACTCAAACAATTCTTATTTTCATACCTTTAGGTCTCCACTTCTACTGTTTACTCCAGAAAGAAATGACTTCCTTCCAATTTTTTAGTTGCTGAATTAACAAACTACTTATTTTTCAGTTTCATATATTAGTTGCTCTTAAGTGTCTTTTTGACTTTCTACTTTCACAATGAATCTCTTGTTTCTTTGCATTTTTCATAGAAGATTGCTTATGCAACTAATCCTGCTTAAACTTGTGCCTAATTTCATCTCATATTAAGATATATATGCCTTTCTGTTAAATCGTACACCTCAAACTTACTAGAATTTGTTAACCGATGTCACCATAATAAAAAAAAAAAATTAAACAGATTATGTTCCTATATTTACAGACTGTAAACCTCTTGAGAGTGGGAGGCCATGAATTTTTCTCCTCTATATTATGTAGAGCAGTGCCTTACATAATTTGCCATTAAATATACATTTGTTCATTGAGTAAATGTCAATAAATTGAATTTTGGGGAGAGCTCTATCTATTCTCATGGAGAAAGGTTCACACTTAAATTCTTGACTTTTGTAATAATAAATACCTGAATTTACACAAAATATGTATTCCGCTTTTTTTAAGCTGTACAACTTTCTTTAATTTGTTAATCCTCATAACCCCAAGTCTTTCATCTAAAGAAAGGAGGAGGTTTGGAGACACATGGCAGAGTGAATGACATCCCCAGATCTCTCCCCTTGAAACAACAATAAGCTGAACATCTAAAACTCAACAACAACAAAAACAATAAAACACCTAAACAGCACAGCAGCACGTTTGCGTGTGAGATCTGCGTATAAGAGCTGTCACATGTCAGAACCCTGGCTGTCAGGTGGTGGACTAGGAGATATAAAGAAGCAGCCTCTTGCAGCCACCAGAGCTACATATAGGAGGAAGGAGACAGAAGAAGGTTCAGTTCCCTGAATAGCCCTGCCTGGGAGAGTTGTGAGTTCCATGCAGCCCAGTCATCAGGCCAGAAAGCAGAGAAGCAGGAATACAGAGAAACAACAGTTGATTTTTACCAGCTATGGTTGAAAAACCACGGCTGAGCCATAGCCCCCAACCCCAACCAGAAGGCCTCACCCACCATACCCTCCAAGAATGAACACAGTGGAGCCCCAGGGGAATCAGAACAAATGATACCAAAACTATTGCTAACACTAACAGGGACTGAAATCGAGGGTAGTGAGAATGATTAAATATCTATAAGAAAATAAAAAGGCATTATTAAGGCTTATATAAAGCAGGGATGCAAGAGGCTTAGACGCCACATACTGGAAACCAAAAGAAAAGCACCTTCTTTGCAGCAGCCTAAAGAGAGACCTTTATATAATAAATCTTCTTTCTGGAAAACAAAAACAAAAACAAAAACAAACTGCCATCATCATGCACATATTAATGTCCAAGCAGAGAAATAGTCCATTAAACAACATGAAAACCAGGTGACAAGACATTTCAGAAAGAAAGAGAAAGGTCTCCAGAAAATAAGCTTACAGACATAGAAATATATAACTTAAATGAAAGAGAGTTCAGAATAGTACCTCTGAAAAAACTCAGTGAGACACGAAACAAGTTATATCGACAATTTCAGGAATTGAAAAACCACCTAGATGAGCAGTGCAAGAAGATTGAAACTCTCGAAAATAACAATAGATCTTCTGAAGAAACACACACACACACACACACTGCAAGAGTTGAAAAATGAAATAGCAAGCTGGGGAAATAGAGTCAACCTAATGGAGGCAAGGATCAGTGATAAGAAAGACAGAAATCTAGAAATAAATCAGAAGGAAGAAGGGAGCAACCGAAGAATGAAAAATAATGAAAGAGAAATACAACTAGCTGATACCATTGGGAGAAGAAATATAAGAATAATGTGCATTATCGTAGGCGAGGAAAAGGAGCAGGGATGAGAAAGCATTTTCAGACAAATAGTTAACGAGACTTTTCCAAATGTGAAGAATGAGCTGGAGCTTGGAATTCAAGAAGTCAACAGAACTCAAATTTATCTCAACAGAAAAGGCCTTCATCAACACACATTGTATTAAAATTATCAAAAATCAATGATAAAGATAGGATTCTCAAGGCAGTCAGGGAGAAGAAAACAGTAACTTATAAAGGAAAACCCATTAGATTATTGTTGGACTTCTCAGCGCAAACATTACAAGTCAGAAAGTAATGGAATCAAATATTTGAACTATTAAGTGAAAGGAACTAACAGTCTAGAATAATGGATCCAGCTAAGCTCTACTTATATAAGAATGAGAAATTAAGACCTTTCCAGACATACAAAAATTGAGAGAATTCTCCACTACGAGGCCTGCACTACAAGAAATACTGAAAGGCGTCAGCTAACCTAAAACAAAAAGAAAAAAAAAATACATAATTAGGAGTAAAGTGACTACCAAGCAAATAGAAGCAGAGGACCGCAACCCTTACTAAGAACAGGGCATTATAAGCTTAAACAATATGAACAGATTTGCTATAGCAAGATAACAATGAACTTTCAGTATACATAGGGACAAACTGAGACAGCGATGACTGATAAGGGGAGGATTCAAAGATCCAAATTCACAAAGGGGAGTGGAGATAAGACATGTACAGAAGAGAATGGACAACTGTATACACATAAATATCCTTTTCATATTCGTAATAGTAACCATACACCAAAGATTCAGAACTGAATTATATAATATAAAATAAAAAGAACCAGAGAGAAAACTCACAAAATGAAACAAAAACAAAAAACTGAAACACAAAGGCAAGGAAGCAATGGAAACACCTAGCTACCAGAGAGCAAAAGGTAAAATGGCTATAAAAAGACCACATATTTCAATAATCACTTTAAATGTAAATGGACAGAACTCACCAATAAAAAGGCACAGTTTTGTAAATGGATCAGAAAACAATAACACAACCATATGTTGCCTCCAGGAGACACATCTCAGCTCCAAAGACAAATATAGACTCAAGTGAAAGGATGGAAAATGATACTCCAAACAGATGCCATTCAGAGGAAAGGAGAGTAGTGGCACTAATATCAGATGAAATAGACTTCAAAATAAAAAAAATAAATGTAAAGAAAGATACTGAGGGATACTTCATAATGATAAAGAGAATCATACACCAAGAAGACATAACACTTATTAATATCTCTGCTCCCAGTCAGGGAGCCCAGAAATATGTAAAACCAATAAGGAAATAACATCTTTAAATGTCTCATTACACCAACTGGACATAATTGACATTTAGAGAGTCTTTCATCCCAAAACAGTTGCTTCTACATTCTTCTCTAGTGCACATGGAACATTCTCAAGAATTGACCACATACTGGGACACAGTGATAGCCTCAACAAATATAAGAGGATTGAAATCACAGCACCAATATTCTCTGATCATAAGGTTTTGAAACTAAAGATCAACTGCAAAGAGAAATCTGCAAAGGAAGAACCACAAATACATGGAGATTAAATAACATGCAACTGAAGAGTAACTAGGTCAAGGAAGAAATCAAAAGAGAGATCAAGAGATACACAGAAACAAATGAATTATGAGAATACAATATATCGAAACTTTTGGGACATGGCAAAAGCGGTCATAAGAGGAAAGTTTATATCATTACACGCTTATCTCCAAAAATAAGAATAAGCCCGAATAAACAACCTAACGCTTCATCTAGAAAACTAGAATGGGAAGAACAAATGATGCCTAAAGTCAGCAGAAGGAAAGAAATAATTGAAATTAGAGTAGAAATAAATGAAATTAAAAACAAAACAAACAAACAAACAAAAACAATAGAAAAAATAAATGCAACAAATAGCTGCTTGTTTGAGAAGGTTAACAAAATTGAGAAATCCCTGGCTAGACACACTAAAGAAAAAAGAGGAAGGAACCAATAAACAAAATCAGGGATGAAAGAGGCTAAATTATGACAGACAACATGGAAATAAAAAGGATCATACAAGAATACTCTAAATACATATATAACATGAAAGTTAATAACCTAGAAGAAATGGCCAAGTATTTAGAAAAATACAACATTCCTAGACTGAATCAAGAAGAACTGGAGAATCTTAATAGACTGATTGGCAGTATGGAAATTGAAACAATGATCAAAACCCATCAAAAAGTCAAAGTCCAGGACTGATGGCTTCACCAGTGATTTCTACCAGTCATTCAAAGATTCAATACATATTCTCTTCAAACTCTTCCAAAAAATCTAAGAGGAGACAATAATTCACAACTCATTTTATGAGGCCAGTATTACCCTAATACCAAAACCTGGTAAAGATAACGCAAAAAAAGAAAACTACAGACCAATATCTCTCATGAACATAGATGTAAAAATCTTAAATAAGATACTAGCCAACTGAGTACAGCAGCATATTGAAAACACTATACACCACGATCAAGTGGGCTTCATCCCAGGGACATAGGGATGGTTCAACATATGCAAACTGATTAATGTGATACACCACATTAACAAATTAAAAAAAAAAATAAGAATCATATGATCATATCAATAGGTGCAGAAAAAACCTTCGACAAGATACAGCATCCATTTATAATCAAAACGCAATTGATGTAGAAAGAAATTGATATAGAAGGAAAGGACCTTAACATAATGAAGGCCATATATGACAAAACTTCAGCCAACATTATACTTAATGCTGAAAAACTAAAAACCTTCCCTCTAAGAACAGGATCAAGACAAGGCTGTAAACTATTGCCACTGTTATTCAATATAACATTGAGGTCCTTGCCTAGTGCAATCAGGCAAGAGAAAGATATAAAAAGCATCCAAATAGGAAAGGAAGAAATCAAACTGTCATTATTTGGGGATGACATGATTCTCTATATAGAAAACCCCAAAAACTTCACAAGAACACTACTAGAAACAATAAACAAATATAGTAAAGATTCTGAATTAAAAAAAAATCAACATTCAAAAATCAATAGTGTTCCTATACTCTAATAATGAAGTGTCAGAAAAAGAAGTGGAAAAAATAATTCCTTTTGCAATTGCAACAAAAAGAATAAAATTACCTAGGAATAAATCGAATAAAACATGTGAAGAACCTATGTAATTAAAACTATACGATCCTATTAAAAGAAATCGAAGAAGATACAAAGAAATGGAAAGATATTCC
>NW_006438077.1:189117-195715 GCF_000325575.1 Pteropus alecto | reverse complement strand
AATATGGAGGTTTGTTTCAAAACTAAGAATTGATCTACCATATGATCCAGCAATCCCTCTACTGGATATTTACCCCAAAGCCTTGAAAACCATATCCAAAAAGATATTTGCACACCAATGTTTATAGCAGGATTATTCACAGTGGCCAGGGCATGGAAGCAACCCAAGTGTCCTACAATAGATGATTGGCTAAAGAAGCTGTAGCACATATATACAATGGAATATTACTCAGCCATAAGAAGAAATGAAATACTGCCATTTGCAACAACATGGATGGACCTCGAGATAATCATGCTAAGCGAAATAAGCCAGACAGAAAATGTTGAAAATCACATGATATCACTTATATGTGGGATATAAACCTAAAAGCAACAAATGAACAGGACAAACAAACAGAGACCTATGGACATAGATTATAGACTAGTGGTTACCAGAGCGTTGGGGTTGGTCGGAGTGGGGTGCTAGACTGGGTAAGTAAAACAAAAAATAAAATAAAATAAAAAATAAATAAAAATTAAAAAAAGGAATTATTGCAAGTCCCATGTGTGATAAGCTCCTTTCCCCTTATAACTTTCCAAAACCTCCATGCTACCAAAATATACCAGAGTTCCTAAACTCTAAGATGTTAATATCAAAATTTTAAAAAATCAACCAATCCAAACCAAACCAAAACAACAACAGCAAAAAACTCTGCAGAAATCTTTTGTGAAGAAGGTCATTTTCAAAGATGAAAAAAAATTTCCCACTCAGTATACAAACACTGGTCATGAAGCACTAACATGCTGAAATCCTGGAAAAGAGGCCCAGGTAGGAACTGAAATCTCTCAGCTCTCTGTGGGTCACAAAACATAAATAACATCAACACAGAGCTAATAATGGACCCATTTATCCTTTGCTGTGGCTTTTAGGAAGCTTTAATCAAATTTATTGCCAGAGCTGCTCCATATTATTGTGTTCTTTATTAGGCATTCTTCTCCCTGAAGATTAATTCAAGACTTTATGAAGCTATATGTTCCAGAGTAATAGATGATTGCAAGTAATTTAAGAGATATCATATTCACAACACTATAGACACACAGAATTATGGTCAAATATACAATGACATTCTTTATATAGTATATTGGCTTCAACTTGACATGACAACTCTCTTTATGGGCCATTACAAAGTGGAAATGTTTAAGGGACATTCAGATTTGAGCGATATGGATACTGCAGAATGAAAACAGTTGCAGATGTTCCCTCAACTACATCTATAAGATGGCCATACAACTTTTAGGAAAGTGAAATATTTTGTTAAATTACAAGGTCTTGTTTCTCATCTCCCTGATGTCACCTGTGCCAAAAAACTGAGATAAATTAACTGATAAAAATGAACCAGGTGTTTTATACATGTGTCTATGACCTAACTTCTATGGTAATGAATTAGCACTGGTTTAACTTGTACATCTGAAGTTAACTTTGAATTTGCAATAACATACCAACATAAATGAAACTTTGAAATTGTCTACAAGATTTTGAATCAAATCCATTTTTCACTCACCCACTCAATAACTATTGAGTGCCTACTATCTGCTAGGTACTCTTCAGGTATCGGGAAAAGTTGTTCTCTTTTTTTTTTTTTTTCAATTGAAATAAAAAAGCTCAGTTGAGTTTATGGTTTAAGTTCTATGTAAATTGACCATTTAAATATTTAAACATCTTTGCAAACAGGTGTGTCTAAATCACAAAGAACAATGTCAGACAGATATTTAGTAAATCCATTTAGCATATTCAACATAGAAGACCCATCTGTGTTACTTACAACTTAAAATGGATTTTTGACAATGTTGCTTGGTCAAATTTACTGAAAACTCAAATTGCCTCTTTTTTGTTTTGAAAAAAATGCTTTCTATAACTGAACTTAATGTTAAAATGTTTACATAGTTTTATTAAGATTAATATCTATAGGACATGCCTTTTATCTTTAATACAAATGTCATCAAATTAAAAGGATTATTTAACAAAAACAACATATACTTCTAAAAGCACTTACCATGCACCAGACATTGTTCTAAGTGTCTTACATATATTAATGATGCTATGAGTTAGATACTATGATCCTCATTTCATAGATGAGGGAAACTGATGTAGACATTCACACAGCTAGTGAGAAGCAAAGCCAGGATTACATAGCAGGCAGAGGCAGAAATGTTAGTCTCTATGTTATGAGAGAGGAAAGAAAGGAAGGAAGGAAGGAAGGAAGGAAGGAAGGAAGGAAGGAAGGACAGAGAAAGAAAAAAGAGAGAAAATCTCCTAATTGTAATTTGGAAATTTTGAACTATAAACTTTATAAAGCTTCTGAATTATTATGTGCAGACGTGACTTCTTGATAGCTTATTCAAATTTCCCTAAGCTTAAAAAGCACTCATTTGGAATAAAAACAGAAATCTCATTTTTAACCATTCTCCTAAAAGAGAATGCTTTACAATTATCACCTGTGGATGGCATAGAGTTTTACATATATTAATTTCCTAATTAAATGGATACAGTGATTCCTCTGTAATTCTAAAATTCAATGCTTCATTCATTGACAATTAGAAAAATGGTACCTGCTCATGAAAATTATGGTTGCATGGATAATATGGAATAAAAAGTAAAATTAAGGGGCCCAGAAATGGACTGTCATTTGGTCTGAAATAAAATTATTATTTTTTCTTGTTTTTGGTTCACCAGTTATGGTAGGCATAAAACACGTTGGTTATATTTTTCTTATTAGAACTATTGTTTTAAAATTTTCTTTCTTCAAACAATTTTTTCAATGAAAATATGTTCTATTATTTCTAGAACAGTTTGTTCACTGATCAACAGAATAATAAGGGTGGGGTTTTCATTTAATAAATAATGCAAATATATAGAACTAGGCTATTTATATGTGGAAATATACTGGAGCAATATTTAAAGAGACTAAATTAATTTTACTCTCTTAATTTCTGCTTCCAGATTTATTTACAATCTTCCCTCATACCATTCTTATCTTAATGTAGAAAGTTTTGCAGGCTAAAACCTTTTAATTGTTTCTTACAAGCTTTTCTTGGACAGGATTACTAGCAGAAGCCATTTATTAGGTTGTAAATACAGTAAGATCACTTTTAGTTTTATATTGTTATTTTTAATTAGTATTTTTAGCTATTTATGGAAGAAAGCAGGAAAATTTGGCAGAACTTTTTATAAGTCTTGCATATTTTAGACCAAACTACATATTTGCTTATTTTTTATGGCATCAGATATTTTCCCAAGCCTGCAGCAACAAAGCAAAAATTTGAAAATAAGCAAATAAACAAAACCTTAAAAATCCTGGAAATTAGTGTACATTTTTATAAAGGCCTACAAGTTATTCTTGCTGATAAAAATATTCTTTGGGTATAACATTTTAAAAGTCTGAAATGTATGAAATAGCAATAAGATTTTAGAGATTCATATGCAGACATGAAAAATATAGAAATTTGCTGTTATACTAACTTTTAACTACTATGACAAATGATTCAATTAAATAATGTCCACTAAATTGAAATGACCATTTGATAATAACTCATCATTTTTGTATTTCAAAAGTATCAGGAAGACATACGCTACTTGATTTTTAGAATGGCAAAGTAAGGAATTCAGCAAAATCAATAATAAAACTGAACCAATCTATCAAAAATAAAGATTTCAGGACTCTGGAAATTGGCCAAAGGCATACAACAAATTGAGAAAAGTTTATCCAAGAAAAACAACTAAACTTTAATAAAGACAATGATAGTATGTGGCAATTTAACCTGGAGCTGCTTTAACTCCCAAACCCCAGTTCCATGTTGTGACAGCAATACCAGTGCAAGATAGGTCACGAAGACTTACCAGTCTCATTCTGGAAAGGCAGCTGTCTTGATGTAGAATAAGGAGGATAAAAACTGATGCCCAGAGGTTGTCAAAGCCAATAGTAACATTGCTGATCAGCAATGATGGAAGGCTATCCATCCCTAGTTGTACATGAAACTTTGTATACCCAGAAAGGACTGACTTTACAATGACTGACTTGTAAACTAACTGAAATTCGAATGTGTACCCCAATCCACACCCAGAGACATTAGCAAAGTTCTAGAAATCTTATTCACTTAAGTAGTTTAAGTACAAACTATGATCAATCACTGGTTTACCACTAAGTTATACCGACTCAGAGGTAACTTCTATGAAAGTAGTATTAAAAATAAAAGCAATAAAATAATTTTCAAAAATTGAGTAGGGACATCAGTGACCACACAGTATTTTACAGAATTAGTCTGGGCAAGATATCAAACAAATAAACCAACCAAACAAAACATAGTAACAACAAAAAAATCCATAGAGGGGATAGACACTACACTAAATTCTCTAAAATGATCAGTTTCAACAACAAAAATTACATGACATATAAAGCAATAGGAAAATATGACCCATTCTCAGGAGGAAAGAAAGCAGTGAAAGAAATTGTGTCTAATGGTATCCAAATGCTGGACTTAGTAGAAAAAAATTCAAAGCATCTATTATAAATGTGTTTAAAGAAATAAAAGAAATTGCGCTTTAAAAATTAAAAAAAAAACATACATTGACAATGACTCAATAAAGAATCTTAAGTTATAGATAAAATTTATTTTTAAGAAATTCCAAATGTAAATTTTATAGTTGAATAGTACAATAACTAAAACGAGATACTCGCTAGAAGGTCTCAATAGCAGATTTGAGATGATAGTGGAAAGCGTCACTAGAATTGAAGATAAATCAATAAAGATTATCCAGTATGGAAAACAGGAAAAAAAGAAATTAACAGAGCCTCAGAGACCTGGGACAACACAAACAATACTATCATATGCACAATGGGATTCTTAGACTGAGAAGAGTAATATAAAGGGGCAGAAAGAATATTTGAAAAAAAAATGACCAAAACATTTCCAAATTTGAAGAGAAATATTAATCTCCATATCTAAGAAACTCAATCAATTCAAAATAGGATAAACATAAAGACCCATCTAGAGATATGTAAGCAAGAGGATGAAAGACAAAGACACAGAGAAACTCTTAAAGCCATAAGATAAAATCAACTTATCACATACAATAGAACCAAAGTAAAATTAACAGCTTACTTCTAATCAGGAACAATGAGGGCCAGAAGGCAGTGCGCTGGCATATTCAATGTGTAGGAAAAAGAAAAAAAAAAAAGTCTGCCAAATATTATATATCCAGGACAATTTTCTTTCAAAAATAAAGATACAGAAAGACATTTCTGCATATGCAAAAATTGAAGGAATCTGTGCCTATTATATCTGCCTTGCCGAAAATACTAAAGTAAGTCCTTCAAAATGAAAAGAACAATATGACACATAAAAACACTTAAAAAGCATTGGTAAAAGTAAAGTATAAATATAAAAAGTATAAATGTATTATTTTTTTTCTTCTCATAATTATTTTTGAAGAAAATTGCAAAAGCAATAATTATAAAACTATTATTAGCTTTATAACATATAAAGATATATATGGCAATAACACAAGGGAATAGGCTGAGAATAGACCTACATTGTAGCAAATTATACACATTTATTGAAATTAAGTTAGCATTAATCTGGAGCAGATTGTAATAAGTAAAAACAAATATTGCAAGCTACTATGGCCTAAATTTTTCCCCCTAAAATTTATATGTTGAGACCCTCATCCCCAATTTGACTGTATTTGGAGATAGGGCTTTTAGGAAGTAATTGAGGTTATGTGAGTTAATAAGAGTAGGGTTCTAATCTGGTAGAATTGGTGACTTTAAAGGAAGAGTAAGGAAGAGATCTTTTTCTCTCCATGTGCACACACTGTGTGAAAACACACATTGAAGAAGTGGCTGTCTGCAGGCCAAGAAGAGAGACCTCACTAGAACCCAAACATGCAGGCATTCTGATCTCAGACTTTCAGCCTCCAGATCTATGAGAAAATAAATTTTTGTTGTTTAAGCCCCCCAACATATATTTTGTTATGACAGCCTGAGCCATATATTGTATAGTAACCATTAAGAAAATAACTGAAAAAATAGTAAAAACAAAACATAGTAAATTAAATTGAAATTAAAGTGACACAGCAAAAAATATCTATTCAACAAAAAAAGTCAGTGAATGAGAAATGTAGGAATAAAAAGATGTGAGCTATCTAGAAAAATAGTAAAATTCTCAACAAAGTACTATCAAGCTGAATTCACAAAACTTCAAAATGCATTACATAGAATGGCCAGGTATCCCCAAAATGTAATATACTTATTAACAAGATAAAAGAGAAAACCACATAATTATTCTGATAAAGAGTTTTATAAAGATAAAATATGACACTAATTCATAAAAAAACAAACAAACAAACAAAAAACAACAACAAAAAAACCTTTCAACTAAGTAGTAAAGGAAGGGAATTTGGTCAACCCAATAAGAGTCACCTGTTAAAAGCTTACAATCAACATCATGCTTAATAGTAAAAGACTGATTGTATGCTGCCTAAAATTGAGAAGAAAATAAAGATGTCTGCTTTTGCTACTTCTATTCAACATTATAATAGTGATTCTAGGTGGTGCAATAGG
>NW_006438077.1:159282-188877 GCF_000325575.1 Pteropus alecto | reverse complement strand
GAGAGAGAAGGGAAAATAAAAAGCATGAAAACTGTAAATAAAAAAGCAAAAAAGTGTTAGATGTGTTGGGGAAAAACTGAACTCCTCATATACTGCTAGTGGACAAGTAAAGTGCTACAACTGCTTTGGGATATATTTTGGCAGTTTATTTAAAAGATAAACATAAATTTTCCAAATAACCTAGATATTCTACTCTTAGAAATCTACACATGGAAAATTAAACATATTCTCACACAAAGACTTATATAGTAATTTTCATAAAAGCATTATTTATAAGAGCCAAACAGTGGAAACCATCCACATGTCTATCAACTGCTGAAAGAATAAATAAAATGTGTTTTTTTGTGAGTTGAATATTGTCCCCCAAAAGATATTTTCAAGTCCTAACCCTTGATATCTGTAAATGTATACTTATTTGGAAACAAGGTCATTGCAAATGTAATCAAATTGATATGAGTTTATACTGGATTAGGGAGAGCCCTAAATTCACTGACTGATGCCCTTATTAAAACAGGAAAAGACACACAGACACATAAAGAAGAAGGCCAAGTGAAGACAGAGGCAAAAGTTGGAGTTATGCTGCCACAAGCCAAGGAACTCCTGAGGCCAGCAGAAACTGAAAGAGGCAAGGAAATGTTCTTCCCTAGAGCTTTCAGAGGGAGCATGGCCTTAACGTCACCATGATTTTGGACTTCTGCCTCCAGAACTGTGAAAGAATAAATTTCTGTTAATTTAAGCTAAGTTTGTGGTAATTTATTATGGCAGCCCTAGGAAACTAATCCAGTTATATATTATATAATTTCCACACATTTCAGAAATAAAAAGAATGAGGTACAGTTACATTCTACAACATGGCTGAACCTTAAAATAATTCTGCTAAGTTTAAGAAGCCAGATATAAATATGAAATATTTAGAATCCATTCAAATAAAATATCTGGAAAAGGAAAATCTATCGATACTGAAAATAGATTAACAGTTGTCTAGGAGTAGATACAGGGATTGAACGCAATGAGCATGACTGATCATATTTGGGGTGATGAAAATGTTCTAAAACTGGATTGTTTTTGCAATTCTGTGAAGTTACTAAATTTTATTGATTGTATACTTAAAATAGGTGAACTTTAGTACATAAATTATGCCTCAATAATGATGTTTAATAAAAAAAAAATGTATTTTCTAGCAACCAGTTTGTATGTATTCCTCTGATGAACCATTCTGATCTATGTAACAGGCATACTTTTAACTATCTTGTGTAGTCATAGATTTTTGGAAAGACATACACAAACATATGCCAAAACTGTAACAGCACCAAGTTCTATGCATCAATCCTAGTCCTAAAGATTTTTTTTTTTAAATTTATACTAGAAGCTTGTAACAAGTTAATGTCATCTCACAATAGGGACTAATACTGGAAATAATTTCTGAAAGGAGATGTAAGTGGTGAAATAAAATCAAACTCAAACAATAAACATGTGACTATTTGTTAACTCATGAAAATTAATACTGTGCTCAATTCAGAGAATTTACTGTATGATCATAATTATACTCAAGTCATGACAGGGTTGATAATTCTTATTGAAAATGAATCTCAGACACTGGTATTACAGAAACTAATGAATAGTAAAATCACAATGGCATCATTAGTGACTAACAAATAATAACTCTATGATATCGCTTGGATACAGTAGTACATTGAAATAGTCAAAAATTCTGTAGCCAGAAAGAAACAAACAAAAGAGGAAAGAGCAGAAAAGCAATACTTATTGAGCATTTATTATGTGCTATACTCTTTTCATACACATTTGATCCTGGCATTTCCCTTGTAAGTTTGGTGTTATTACCCCTATTTAAGAGCTGAGGAAACTGAGGTTTATAGGCTGAAGAATCTGTCAAGATAAAATAGAAACTAGTATTTAAGCCCAGGTCTGTCTGAGTTGATCCACTATACTGTTGACATGTTTGTTTGAAACACTGAATTCATTGAGTCAGGAGAATGAGATTAAAAACCTGACTCCAGTCTGTATTAGGTTATTCCGGGGGATAAACCCAGGAATAATAATTTTTTAGAGCCCTGAAGGTGATTCCAATGTGCAACCAGAGTTGAGAATGACTGCTAAAAGAGAAATGGGATTCTCCAGGGGAAATATTATAAGTCTGGGAATCAGGACACTGTGCTTTAGTTGCTGTCACTGCCACTAATTTCTCCTGTGACATCTGGCAAGTCATTCAGCCCTGTTGCCATGGCACTCACATATTAAGAGAGGGAGATAGAAAACAAAAGGAAATATGTAATTGATATAGTGTGACAGAAGGTGATAAGTACATGGAGAAAAATAGATCAGGGTTAGGAGATTTGAAGTGCAGAATCATGGTGGGGCAGGAGGAAGGGAATAGAGCTTTCATAGGAGAGTTAGAAATCTCATTGAGAAGGTAAATATGTAAATATTGGGAAAGTATAAGCATTATATGTTTATATGATGTTGTTATAGGACAGTTCTAGACTCAAGGCATATGTTATCTTTCTCTTGATTCAAGAGAAAGAGTAAAAGCTATGTGCTTACATCTGTATAAATGAATAAGTATTTTCATTGAAACATTATCTATTATGGAAGATGATATTTAGGTTATCACTTCACAATGTAAACAATCAATTTGACTTTTTAAAACCATTCTGTTGACCAATTTTCACCAATTGTTGGAACCTGGCATGATTGATGCTTATATAACACTATTCAGTGACCCCTAAATCCAAACTATTAGTCAATTTGGTCTATTCAGTCCCAAATTAAGTGAAGATAAAAATTGGACACAGTAGTTATCTAATTATGTTTTAAAATGGCAAATTCAGTATCCTTCTATGGCTATGACCATATATTCTGCTAAAATTGTCTTATATATTCAGTGTTCTTTTTCGGCTTTACAGTTTCTGACCATGTCCATGTGCCATTGCACTCAAATAGCATTGTGAGATAATAAAAATGTGTTAACTACCAGTGTTGTCAATAGATTTTACTATTTATTAGTCTCTTTTGTGTGCTAATCTAAGTTTATATGTCTTAATAGAATTCATCCATTTCTGAATACCTTCTGCATGATTATGATCATATTGTGTGTTTTCTGAATTGCTAGCACAACATTTACTGTCATGTGCTTAAAAGCCAAAAAAAAAAATAATAATGTGTCCTTTTTAATTTGCCTTGTTCTGTTTTCAGAATTCTAGCCTTTGTCTATTTGTCTCCTTTATATAAACCTTATGTGACTTATGTTAGCATCTGGGTTCCCAGTCTACTCAGTGATCTTCAGAGAAATCAAAAACCCATGTTTATGCAGTTGATACTGGACACAGTTTTAGCTACATATGGATATTGTGAGTGGCATTTAAGGATGGCTGTCGACTTCAGAAGGGATGTAATCCTGGTGCCAGAAAGCCATCTGTTAGCTCTGAGACTTCTTCATATTGTATTTCTTGCCTGAAATTCCTCCCTCATTCTCCTTGCTCAACTCTGGCCACTTGCTGTTCTTCAAATATATCAAATATACGTAAGGCCCAGAACATTTACACTTGCTGTTCCCTATGCCTAGGAAACCCTTTCTGAGCTTTCCACATGGCCAACTCCCTCACTTCATTTAATTATCTCCACATCAGAAAGGCATTCATGCACATCCAATGGGAAATATTTATATCTTTCGCTATCCCTTTTGCTCTATCCCTTAAGTAGGGTAGGTGGCCTGGCCATGGTCTACTGAGCTGTAATACTGAAAATTAGATGCTAAAAATTATCTAATATGTAGATACACATAATAAGGGCACCATTAAAACAGGGGCACCAAAACATCTTTTTAAAATAATTTGATATCATTAAGTTAGTCACCATAGGACTTTCTTAAACTTATTTTTAATTACATATGAGGGGGTGGGAGTAGGGAACAATGTTCTTTTCAGTGCCTTGGATCTCTAACGCTCTTACTCCTACCCTAGAACTATGTCACTATTTTTGGACAAACTATATTCCATGCTAAGTGCATTTAGATAACATATCTCATGCATATTATTTAGTCACTTCAAATATGAACATATGCTGAGTTCTTTACCTTATAAAAAAGAGCTCTCAAGATAAAAAGAAAATACATTTTTCTCCTTTCTTCCTTATTTAAAAAGCATCATATTCAGTATGTTGTTTTATTTAAAAACAAAAAAAATATTGTGGTAACTACAGATGCTGATCACACTCTAGTTATTCTACATTGATTTTGAAGGTGACTCCTCAAACAGAACATATACTAACAGTAAGCTGAAAGAGAAGTTAACCATCCTCTATCACTGTCTCTCCTAAATGTGCTCGTGTGCCCTATGATTCTAGAAGTTGCTATTTAATGATGAAGAGGAACTGTGAATTTTAGTGTTGAATGGCCAATATGACTAAAGCAGACACATAATTGTAGATTCTCTGGGTGCATGATGCCTACATATTTTTTTTCTAACTTCAAGGCACTGTTGATCCCACACAATTCAGTCTATTACATTTCCCCCTTTCTATCACCAGCATATTAATGCTCTTCATCACCACTCTTTGATAATATGTCACATGTCACATTCTCCATCCTATGAAATATATGATCTAGAGCTATTTAATAGCTGAAATATTATGATTCTGGGCTACTGAGCACAACTGATTGGCACAATAAACTGCTAGGAGACTCTTATCTGAGGTGGACAGAATTCTTTCCAATGTAGTCCTAAGGGACCCTTCAGTAATTAAAAAAAAAAAAAATAGTAAGTTAAAGTCCTTCCTATGTGTATGTTGCCAGGCAGCTCTAAATGGAGTACCAATAGATTTTCTTTTTCCATGACCCACCCTAAAACAAATCAAGTGCAGCCAGTGGAAATTGGAGAGTTTTACTAGAGACCCTTCTGTTATCAGTTTAAAAAGTATTTTAAAGTCTATTCATCCCCAGATATAACACTATAAAGCAACTTGATGTATGCAAGAAAGTTATTTTCTTAAACTGCTATCTCTAACCTAGATCATCAGTTTAAAAGAAAATCACACTTGCCCATACACCTACATATGTAGTGATTTTTAAAAAAATAAAAATAAAAATAAAAAACTTAAGAAAACTTAAGCTTTTGTAAACCTGAAAGGTATTCTATGGCCTAAAGAAATCTTTCATGTTTCCCCAACCACACATATCCACCCTAATGTGAACACATTTTAGAGGTGAAGAAGCTCTAGTTAGTTAAAATGACACCTGATTCAAGATTCTAAGTTTGAAGACAGATATTTCCTCAAATGAAATTTGAAAGTTTACATTTTAAATTTGAGTATTGCTATTCAAACATTTTAAACATAATGTCATTTTTAAAACTGATAAATATTTAGAATGGAAAATTCTGCAGATGAGTGACATTTTGATGGCAAAATTTCCAGAGATCAAAGAAAATGATGCTGGATTGGCTTGTGTGCAATAATTCTGTATTAATGTGCTCTAATTGCCTATGATATTCTTGTATTACTTGTGATTAATTGTTATATAGGGTAGCTTTATATATGTAAAATTCTCTTAAATTCTGTACCAGAGGAAGCTGCACACTGTACTGACAATAGATTGATCTATTTGTTGGAAAACATCTGAAAAATTATAAGATATTATTATCTGGAAATACCTATAAGCTACTATAGAGTTAATTTTTAAAAATGCTTTGTTATTTCACTACTTCAAATGTTATTTCCTTCAGTTCCATAACCAATAATAATTTCCTGCATTAAAAAAAAAAAAAAGGCTCAGAGGACAAGTCAAAATGGCATAGAAAGTAGATCCTATGTTCTCCTCCTCTCGTGACCACACCGAAATTATAATAAAACTACAGAAAAGCCATCATTGGAAATCACCTGAGGTTTGGCTGAACTGAAGTCCTACAACTGGAGACATACATAAGATGGCACCTTGAACTGGTAATTGGGGCAGAGATACAAAATGGTGCCATCCAATAACCATGTGTGGCAGTCGAGAATCGGAAGGGGTATCTTACCTGTAGAGCCCCTCTTCTTCTCTGGAGGAGCAACAAGTCCCAGCTTCACACTGGGCTCCCCAGCCCAGGGTTCCAGTGCCTGGAAGAGAAGTTGCCACAACCTCTAGCTGTGAAATCATCAGAGATTGTGGCTGAGTGAGATAGAGGGCTAAGGGAGTTGCGGAGGTTCCTCTTAAAGGGCCTACCCAGACTTGGTGACAGAGTCACTCACTCTGAGCTCCAGTGCTGGAACAGCTGCTTGAAGACTGCTAGGGACATACATGAAGGTACTGAATTGTTGAGCCAGGGCAATGGCTGGAGGGATGGTTTTCTCCCTATAGAAGGGTTGTCAGAGGTCATTGTTACTTTGTTGAGTCCTCTCCCCTCCCAGTGTGGCCACCATATCTGAATCTCCATCAACCTGATTAACACAGGTCGTTCTGCCCAGGTGATTCCCTAATCCCGCCTTTCCCAATATGCAGGCCCACCTAAGCTGCGTCCAGTGGATTATTCCATACAAATGGCGTGTCTTGGCTCATCCAGCAGACTTTCATAAAATCTCTCAAAGACTCATAAAACCTAAAGAAGCAGCATCTGGCCACAGCATGCCTCATACCTCTTGTTGAGCAGCCTTAAGCCTGGCACTAGTGGCAGCTGGCCCGGTTCCTGGTTTGGCCTCTTGAGGCATTTGTATGCCCAACATAGGTGATAGCCATCTGCAGATTGTTTGGTGACACTTAACGGGTGTATCTGGAAATGTAAAAGCTGTAGCTGAACTTGGCTTACAGCTGGGCCCCTCCTAGGAGGCCCTTAGGCCAGAATACCCAGTTGCCTACTTTGTCTAGTGCCGGAGCCAGAGCACCAACAAAGCTGCATCAGAAAGGACATAACCGAAGGGCAGACTGAGCAGGCTCCAGAATCCTGCTAAAGTGAACCCTGCTCCATAGGGTCAGCCCCTCACCAGCAAATCCTCACAACCAATCAGCTCGGAGGTCAATACCGTCCAATGATGTGCAAACAGCATCTAAAAGGTCACACAAAATTCATAGAAGAGACACACCTTGAGCACCTCACTCAGGTGACCAGTGAAGACTGTGCTACTGGGCCCCACAAAAACATTTACTACATAAAGCCACTCTACTAAGACCAGGAGACTTAGAAGCACTACCTAATATATAGAAACAAACACAGGGAGGCAGCCCAAATGGAGAGACAAAGAAACATGTCCCACATGAAAAAACAGAACAAAGCTCCAGAAAAATAACTCAACAAAATAGGGACAAGCAATCTACCAGATGCAGGGTTCAAAACACTGGTTATTTATGCTCAATGAACTTAGGGGAAGGGTAGATGGACTCAGGGAGAACTTTAACAACGGGATACAACACATAAAAATGGAGATAGAAAACATAAAAGGAAACCAGTCAGAAACAAAGACTATGATATCTGAGATGAAGAGTGTATTAGAGGGAATCAAAAAATTGGAAGAAGCAGAAGACCCAATCAGCAATTTAGAAGGTTGGGTAGTAGAGGACACTCAATCAGAATGGCAACAAGAAAAAAAGAATTCAAAAAAAATGAGAATAATTTAAGGGGCCTCTGAGACATCAAGCATAACAACATTTGCATCATAGGGGTAGCAGAAGGGGAAAAGAGAGCAAGAAATTGAAAACCTATTTGAAGAAATAATGACAGAAAAACTTCCTTAACCTATTGAAGGAAATAGACGTACAAGCCAATGAAGCTCAGAGAGTTACAAACAAGATGAAATCAGAGGCCCACACCAAGATACATCATAATTAAAATGCCAAAGTTTAAATACAAAGAATCTTAAAAGCAGCAAGAGAAAGGCAGTTAGTTGCAAACAAGAGAGCTCCCATTAGACTGTCAGCCAATTTCTCAACAGAAATTTTGCAGGCCAGAAGGCACTGGAACAAAATATTCAAAGTGATGTAAAACAAGGGCCTATAACCAAGAGTATTCTACCCAACACCAATCATTTAGAATTGAAAGACAGATAAAGAGTTTCCCAGACAAGAAAAAGCTAAAGGAATTTACCACCACCACCCAGCATTACAGGAAATCATGGAGAGACTTCTTTAAGAAGAAAAAAATAGGTATCAAAAATGAATAAATAATGGCAATAACTATCTAGCTATCAATAATTGCTTTGAATGTGAAGGACTGAGTGCTCCAACAAAAGATAGGGTGTCTGAATGGATAAGAAAACAAGACCCTTACATATGCTGCCTACAAGAGATACACTTCAGTCTAAAAGACACACACAGACTATAAGTAAAGGAATGGAAAATGATATTTCTTGATGGACCTTGAGAGTACTGTGCTGAGTGCAGTCAGATAAAGATAAATGCCATGTGATTTCACGTACATGTGGAATCTAAAGAACAAAATAAACAAATAAAACAGAAACAAACTCATAGATAGAGAAAACATTTGATGGTTGCCAGATGGAAGGTGCGTTTGAGAAGTTGGTGAAAAAGAGTAAAAGAATTAAAAAGTTCAAATTGTTAGTTACAAAATAATCATGGAAGTATAAAGTGTAGCATAATATTGTATCTACGGTGTCAGATGGATACTGGATTTAATGGGGTGATCACTTCATGAGTTTTATATATGTCTAATCACTATGTTATACACCTGAAACTAATATAATATTGTATGGCATCTATAATTGAAAAGTAAAAAATATTATTTTTAAAACAAAATGGCTATCCAGAGATGATTGTATTGCTTTGAATGTTCTTTAATGAAGGACAAAAGCCAAGCTCTTTGTGATTATTAGTACTCCTTTATTTTACATATGCTCTTATTCTAGTGGAAGATTATAACGAATAATTGTTTTGTTAAAAAATATTTTCTTTAATTTTGCATCTTAAATGGGACCCAAATGCCAAAACAACAATCTCTTTAAGATTCAATTATGATTCAGTTTAACATTACTTTTCTATTTTGCAGGATAACCACGCAAATTTCAAAAGATTAATTTTTAAATTAAAGCTCTACACAGTCTCACATTCATAAATTTGAAATTGCAGAGAAAACAACAGCCTCTAATCTTTCTATTAGCAGTATAGGACTTTTACTCATAGCAGACCAACCATCCAAAAAGAACAACCTGAACAGCAAGATGAAAAACAGTATAAATCGAATACTAAAAGTTCTAAATTTCCAGAATAAAATTCCATGTTACTTTTGTTTTCAATTACCAGCTTTTCATTTGAATGCAACATTCGATATCAAAGGTAAGAAAAAAATATATATAATAATATGCACTTTCTGGGGGTTGACAATTAACTCTGTTTTGAAACTGCATCTGGGGGAAAAAAACAATCATTTTCATCTTCAAATCATTCCTTTTAAGTCATAAACATTAGGTTTATTTTCCAACCAAGAGTATGATGGCCATGATATGTGTAATAATCTTATTTGAGTAATTACTTTAAAACATCTTGCTATTCATAGGCTTATATTACTGGCACATACTGAGTACCATAGCGTAAGTTTCTTTATATTCTTAATTGGGTTCTAACAAGTATATTGAGATTTTAATTCGTAAGTTTAATTTGTCTGTTTTCTTTTATTATACATAAGTGATCATGGAAGTGCATGCATATGTGCATGTGTGTGTAAAAAAGGGTGGCTGAGGAAAGAATGCAAGTGATGTTATGATTATCTCAATACAGAAAATTAAACTTGAGAGGATAAATTGCTTAAGATGACATAACCATTAAGTGATGAAGCTGAGACTCAAGACCATGTTTGTTTACATCAGAAGCCCATGATCTTTCTACTACATAACATTGGTTTTCCCTAAATTATGCATTAACAATCTCAGATACGATGTGTTTAAATACAGCACCATAAAAAGAATTCCTGATATAACAGTGAGCCTATATAGCAAGTGTTAGTTCTGTCCCCCAACAGTAGCATTAGTATTTGATATATGTATGGTTAAGTAAAACTACGGCCAAAGCTCAAATGTATATTCCAGGTATTTATAACTTCCCCCTAGAAAGCTTAGAGTCACACAAGATCCCAGCAATAAGTAGATCAATAAATACTGAATCAATGAAATGAATTGGAAGAGCTTTCATAATAGAAAGACAGATCCAATTCAACCCTCATACTGTTCAGAGGATCCTTAGAAAAGCTCTAAGTATAGCATTTGGATGTTAAACTTGAGAGAGTGATGGACAATGTCAAATCAAAGGCAAAAGTTTAAATTCTTATCTTGGAAGGAAACATTTATTAAAGAGATCCCAATTGTAGTATCTAGAAAAGCCCTTGTTCTCTATTATGATAGAGAGAGTGCTCTAACTTGGCACAGTCAAGGTAAAACACTTTACTTTCTCAGCTTCTGTTTCCTCATTTTCTGTAATATATGTAAGTACCAGGGCTATTTATAAAACAATCCAACTATATAGCAATCAGTATTTACAATGAATAATAATAATTAAAAAAAATCTTTCAAACTAAAGATAGTGAATTAGAAGACATTTTCTGGAATCCAAGACATAACTCTTGGATTTTCCTTCAAAAGGAAAATTATAGCAACTAAATTACAACATATAAATCTAGAACATAGATAAAATGATCTATTCATTTCACCAGGAGTGATCTTCCTAATAATTCATATATGAATCTTTATTATCACGTATTACTCTGTGCTAATTGTTAAAACCCACAGAAGAAAATTAATAAGAACAAAAGTGTGAGAAGCTTATCTCCTATAAGCAACTTATTTAGATTATTTTGAGGGGTAGACCTAGCTAAAAATCAAAAGTCCAGTTCAAGTAAAGCCACATTAAGGTCCAAGTTTGGTTTTCCAGCTGGCTCAGTCTTCTTAGTCTACTCCTCACTGATTTTTCTCATCACATACCAACGTAGTTTAAAAGATGGTGCAGATTCTATTAGAAGTGTACACACAGTCCTTTGCAAGTCAAATATCATACCATTTTAAGATCTTTTACATCACACATGGCCTTGTGCTTTTAGCAAATATTTTCTAGACTTTAGATGTCATATGAGAAAAAGTCTGGTGAATCTGCTATTGTGATTTTTTTTTAACAGCATACTTTCTATAGTCACAACTTGAATATCTTAACATCTAGTAATCAGAAAACTGTGTTTTATGTAATCCTAGCTCTCTGTGGAGTCTTAGAACTGGATTTAGTATAAAAGTTGGCAAAGAGGGGTTAAAGAGAGCTGGCAGGGCTCCATACACACCAATTGCTCCTGCTTCAACCAGAAATGTCATTTTTTGTTTTTGTTGCTCTAAATACTGGAGTTCAAAGTAATCATTTTTTTTGCTTTATTATTTTTTTATTATTTTATATTAGTTTTAGGTATACAATACAATGGTTAGACATTTATATGACATAAAGTCAACCTTGCCCTCCGATTACTCTAGCACCCATCTGGCACAACACATAGACATACAATATTAACTGAGTTTCCTATGCTGTAGTCTACATCTCTATGACCGTTTTGTAGCTACTAATTTGTATTTCTTCATTCCTTCACCTTTTTCATCCAACCCCCAACCTTCCTTCTCTCTGGCAATCACCAGTTTGTTCTCTGTATCTGTGAGTCTGTTTTCCTTTCATTTGTTTCTTTTATTCCTTAGATTCCGCATATACTATAAATCACATTGTATTTGTCTCTCTGTCTGACTTATTTAACTCAGCATAATACCCTCTAGGTCCATCTGTGTCATTGTAAATGGTAAGATTTCATTTTTTTATGGCTGAGTAATATGCCATTGTATATATGTAACACCTCTTCTTTATCCAATCACCTATCGATGGGCAATTAGGTTGTTCCACATCTTGGCTGTATATATCTCTTCGAATTAGTGTTTTAGATTTCTTTGGATAAATATCCAGAAGTGTGATTGCTGGGTCATGAGATAGTTCTATTTTTAATTTTTTGAGGAACCTCTATGCTGTTTTCAATGGTGGCTGACCCATTTTGCAGTCCCACCAAAGGTACGAGGGCACTTTTTTCTCCACATCCTTGCCAACACTTATTTTTTGATTTATTGATGATAGCCAATCTGACATGTCTGAGGTGATATCTCATCGTGGTTTTATTTTGTTTTTCTCTGATGATTAATGACCTTGAGCATCTGTTCATATGTCTATTGACCATCTGTATTTTCTCTTTGGAGAAATACCTATTCAGATCTTCTGCTTGTTTTTTAATTAGATTGTTGTTGTTGAGTTATATGAGTTCTTTATAAAGTTTGGATATTAATGCCTTGTTAGATGTATCATAGGCAAATATCCTCTCCCATTCAGTTTGTTATTTTTTCATTTTGTTGATTGTTTGGTATGCAAAACTTTTTTTAGTTTGAGGTAGCCCCATTTGTTTACATTTTTGTTTCCCTTATCCTAGGAAATATATCAGAAAAAAATTACTAAGAGTAATATTGGAGTTTACCGCCTGTTTTCTTCTAGAAGTTTTATGGTTTTGGGTCTTACATTAAAGTCTTTAAACCATTTTGAGTTTATTATATATGGTGTACGAAAGTGGTCCAATTTCATTCCTTTGCATGTATCTGTCCAGTTTTCTCAACATATTTGTTGAAGAGACTGTCTTTACTTCATTGTATATTCTTGCCTCCTTTGTTATAGATTATGACCATATTGGTGGGGATTTATTCCTATTCTCTCTATTCTGTCCCACTGATTGATGTGTCTGATTTTATGCCAGTATCATGCTGTTCTGATGCATATAGCCTTGTAGTATATAGTTTGATATCAGGTAGAGTAAAACCTCCAACTTTGTTCTTTCTCAAAATTGCTGTGGCTTTATGGTTCCATATAAATTTTTGGATTATTTATTCTAGTTCTCTGAAAAATGCCTTTGGTATTTTGATAGGAATTACACTGAATCAATAGATTTCTTTGAGGAGTATGGCCATTTTAACTATGTTGATTCTTCCCATTCATAAGATATATACTATTTATTTGTATCTTCTTCAATTTCTTTCTTCAGTGACATAATTTTCTGAGAACAGGACTTTGCATTCTTGTTTAAATTGATTTCTAGGTATTTTATTGTTTTTGATGCAAAGGTAAATGTGATTGTTTACTTAACTTTTCTTTTAGTTCATAATTGTCGTATAAAAGTACAACCAATTTCTGAAAATTAATTTTGTAACCTGCTACTTTACTGAATTTATTTATCAGTTTTAAGATTTTTTTTGCTGGAATCTTTAGGTTCTCTCTATATAGTATCACATCATCTGCAAATAATGACAGTTTCACTTCTTCCTTTTCAATTCAGATGCCTTTTATTTCTCTTTCTTACCTGTTTGCTGTAGCTGGGACTTCCAATACAATGGTGAACAGAAGCAGTGGAAGTAGGCATTTTTGTCTTGTTCCTTCTATTAAGGAAAATGATTTTAGCCTTTCTCCATTGAGTATGGTGTTAGCTGTAGGTTTGTCATGTATGTCCTTTATTATGTTCAGGTATGTTTCCTCTATTCACAATTTGATGAAAGATTTTAACATAAATGGATGCTGGATTTTGTCAATTGATTTTTCTGCACCTATCAATATGATCATATGATTTATATCTTTCAATTTGTTAAGGCAGTATATCATATTAATTGATTAGTGAAGATATATATATATGTATATACATATGGAAATCATCTGTACTTATGATTTTATTAGAAAATACATTTTGACCTCTAGTCAATCAACTTACATATATTTATTTATTTGTTTGTTTATTTATTTATTCATTTATTCATTTATTTATTTATTATTTATGGTGACATTGGTTAACAAAATCCAATAAATTTCTACTGTATATTTTAATAGTAAGGCATATATATACTTACACTGCGTGTTCACCTCCCATAGTTAGATTTCTTTCTGTCACCACATGTTTGACCCGATTTATTGTATTGACTTCTCCCCTTCTCGTCCCCCTACTGTCTGGTAATCACTAGTCTATGTTCATGTCCATGTGTCTCTGTTTGTCCTGTTCATTTGTTGCTTTTAGGTTTATATCCCACATATGAGTGATATCATGTGATTTTCCACTTTTTCTGTCTGGTTTATTTCACTTATCATGATTACCTCTAAGTCCATCCATGTTGTTGCAAATGGCAGTATTTCATCTCTTCTTATGGCTATGTAATATTCCATTGTATATATATGACACAGCTTCTTTAGCTAATCATCTATCGTAGGACACTTTGATTGCTTCCATGTCCTGGCCACTGTGAATAATGCTGCTATTAACATCGGAGTGCAAATATCTTTTCAGAAGTCTTTGGAGTAAATTCCCAGTAGAGGGATTGCTGGATCATATAGTAGATCAATTCTTAGTTTTTTGAGGAAACTCCATACTGTTTTTCTTAGTGACTGTACCACTAAGTTTTTGCAGTACGACCAGCAGTGTATGAGGGTTCCTATTTCTCCACATCCTCTCTAACATTTGTTACATGTCCTGTTGATTATAGCTATTCTAGCAGATGTGAGATGGTATCTCATTTTGGTGTTGATTAGCATTTCCTTAATAGCTAGCAATGTTGAGCATCTTTTCAAGTATTTATTGGCAATTTGTATACCCTCTAGGAAGAAGTGTTGGTTGAGGTCCTCTGTCCATTTTTTTGATTAGATAATTTGTTTGTTTGTTTTTTGTTGATGTTATTGAGTTGCATGAGTTTTTTCTATATTTTGGATATTAGGTTCTTATCGAAGGCTTTGCTTGCAAGTATATTATTCCATTCGGATGATTGTCTGTTTATCTTTGTGATAGTTTCATTAGTTGTGCAGAAGCTTTTTTTATTTGATGTAGTACCATTCATTTATTTTGGTTTGACTTACTTTCTTTTGAGGTCGAATTTATAAAATCCTCTTTAAGTCCAAAGATTTGAGTTAAGTTCCTATGTTTCTTTTTGCACAATTTATCATTTCATGTCTTAAAATCAGGTCGTTAATTCATTTTGAGTCAATTTGGTGTGTGGTGATAGAAAACAGTCTAGATTCATTCTTTTGCAGATAGCTTTCCAGTTTTCCTAGCACCATTTATTGAAGAGACTTTCCTTTCTCCACGATATGGTTTTGGCTTTTTCGTTGAAGATTATTTGCCCATATGAATATAGGTTTACTTCTTGACTCTCTATTCTGTTCCACTGGTCCATGTGTCTGTTTTTTTGTGCCAATACCATGCTGTTTTGATGATTGTTGCTTTGGAGCATAATTTAAAGTCGGAAAGTAATGCCTCCAGCCTCGTTCTTTTTTCTCAGGATGGCTTTGGCAATTTGGGATCTATTGTGCCTCCATGCAAATCTGAAGATTATTTGTTCTATTTCTTTAAAAATGCTGATGAAATTTTGGTGGGGATTACGATAAATCTGAATGATGCTTTAGGTAATGAGGTCATTTTAAATATGTTTATTTATCCAATCGAAGAACAGGGAATATCTTTCAATTTCTTTGTATATTCTTTGATTTCTTTTAATAGAGTCTTATAGTTTTCATTATATAGGTCCTTCACATGTTTCATTAAAATTATTCCTAAGTATTTTATTTTTTTGTTGCTATTGCAAAAGGAATTAATTTTTCTACTTCTGTTTCTGACACATTATTAGAGTACAAGAATGCTATAGATTTTTGAACATTAATTTTGTATCCAGAATCTTTACTGTATTTGCTTATTGTTTCTAGAAGTGTTCTTGTGGAGTCTTTAGTGTTTTCTGTATAGAGGATTATGTCTTCCACAAATAGTGACAGTTTGACATCTTTGTTTTCTATTTGGATGCATTTTGTATCTTTCTTTTGCCTGATTGCACTCGCTAGAACTCTCCAATGTTATACTGAATAACAGTGGCAATAGTAGACAGCCTTGCTGTGTTCCTGATCTTAGAGGGATGGTTTTTAATTTTTCACCACTATGTATTATGTTGTCTGAGTGTTTGTCATATATGGCTTTTATTACGTTAAAGAATTGTCCTTCTATACTGATTTTGTTAAGTATTTTGATCATAAATGGATGCTGTATCTTGATGAAAGCTATTTCTACATCTATTGGTATGATTATGTTATTCTTATTTTTTATATTTGTTTATGAAGTGTATCACATTAATTGATTTGCGTATGTCGAACCATCCCTGTGCTCCTCGGATGAAGCCCATTTGATCGTGGTGTATAATCTTTAAAATATGTTGCTGTATTCAGTTCACTAATATCTTATTTAGGATTTTTGCATCGGTGTTCATGAGAGATGTTGGTCTGTAGAGTTCCTTTTTTTGTTTTATCTTTACCAAGTTTTGGTATCAGTGTAATATTCCTTCATAAAATGAGTTGGGAAGTATTGCTTCCTCTTCAATTTTTTGGAAGAGTTTGAGGAGAACAGGTATTAAATCTTTGAATGTTTGATAGAATTCATTGGTGAAGCCATCTGATCCTGGGCTTTGACTTTTTAGTAGGTTTTTGATGATTGTTTCAATTTCTATACTGCTGATCGATATATTTATATTTCCTAGTTCTTCTTGATTCTGTCTAGAAAGTTTGATTTTTATAACTACTTGTCCATTACTTCTAGGTTTTTACATTTGATGTTATATACTTTTTCATAGTATTCTTGTATGATCCTTTGTATTTCTGTGGTGTCTGTCATAATTTAGCCTCTTTAATCCCCGATTTCATTAATTGTGTCCTTTCTCTTTTTTCTTTAGTGAATCAAAACAGAGGTTTGCCAATTTTAATATCCTTCTCAAAGAACCAGCTGTTTGTGCATTTATTTTTTCCATTTTTTTGTTTGTTTTCAATTTCATTTATTTCTAGTCTAATTTTGATTATTTCTTTCCTTCTGCTGACTTTAGGCTTCATTTGTTCATCCTTTTCCAGTTTTTTTTTAAGATGAAGAATGAGATTGTTGAATTGAGCTTGGTTTTGTTTTTGGAGCTAGGCCTGTCTAATATGAACTTTCCTCTTATGACTGCTTTTGCCATGTCCCAAAAGTTTTGAGATCCTGTACTATCATTATCATTCATTTTTGTATCTCTTTATCTCTCTTTTTATTTCTTTTCTAGCCCAGTTATTCTTCAGTAGCTTGTTGTTTAATCTCCATGTATTTGTGGTTCTTCCTGCTTTCCTTTTGCAATTGATCTCTAGTTTCAAAGCATTGTGATCCGAGTCTATTTTTGGTATGATTTCACCCCTCTAATATTTATTGAGGCTATCTCTGTGTCCCAGTATGTCATCAATCCTAGAGAACATTCCGTCTGCACTAGAGAAGAATGTATAAGCAGTTGTTTTGGGATGAAAGGCTATGTAAATATAAATTATGTCTAGTTGGACTTGTGTCATTTAAGGATGTTATTTCCTTATTCATTTTTTGTTTGAATGAAGGGTCCATATCCAACAGTGAGGTACCTAGGTCCACTGCTATGATAGTGTTTTGGTCTGTTTCTCCCTTTAATTCTGTTAGTAATTGCTTTACATATTTTGGAACTCCCTGATTGGGAGCATAGATATTAAGAAGTGTTATGTGTTCTTGATGCATGATTCCCTTTATCATTATGAAATGTCCCTCAGTATCTTTCTTTACCTCTTTTATTTTGATATCAATTTCATCCAATATTAGTACCACTTCTCCCGTACTTTTCTGAATGTCATTTGCTTGAGATAACATTTTCCACCCTTTCACTTTGAGTCTATATTTGTTTTTGGAGCTGAGATGTGTTTCCTGGAGGCAGATGTGTCTCCTGTATACAGTTGGGTTTTGTGTTTTGAGACAATCAGCTATTCTGTGCCTTTTTATTGGTGAGTTCATTCCATTTACATTTAGGGAAATTATTGAAATATGAGTTTTCTTAAAGCCATTTTATCTTTTGCTTTCAGGTAGTTCAGTGTTTACATTGCTTCCTTGTCCTTGTGTTTCTGTTTTCTTTATTTTGTGGTTTTCCTCTCTGGTCCTTCTTGTTTTATGTTTTATACTTCAGTTTAATTATTTGAGGTGTGGTTACCTTTATGAATATATAAAGAATACACACACACACACACACACACACACACACAAACACACACACACACACACAATCATCCATTTTCTTCTGTGTTGCCTTATCTCCATTGCCCTTTGTGAATTTGGATCTTTGAATCCTCCCCTTTTCAATCATCGTTGTCTTAATTTGTCCCTATGTATGCTGAACGTTCATTACTATCTTGCTATAGCAAATCTTTTCTTATTGTTTAAACTTGTAATACCCCATTCTTAGTAAAGTTTGCTTTCCTCTGCCTCTATCAGCGTGCTAGCCATCTTACTCCTAATGATGTATATTTTTCATCATCTTGTTTTATGCAAGCTCACCCCTTTTAGTATTCCGGTAATGCAGGTGTCATACTGGATAATTCCCTCAATTTTTGTTTGTCTGGCAAGTTTTTTATTTCTCCTTCATAACTAAAGTAGAGCTTAGCTGGATACATTATTCTTGGCTGGTAATTTCTTTTATTTAATAGTTTGTATATTTGATTCCACCCCTTTCCTGCTTGTAATGTTTGTGCTGAGAAGTCCGGCAATAAACTAATGGGTTTTCCTCTATAGGTTACCATTTTCTTTTTCCTGGCTGCCCTGGGAATTTTTTCTTTGTTGTTGACTTTTGATAATTTTAATACAATGTGTCTTAGAAAAGGCCTTTTTGAGTTGAGATAATGGGGGTTCTGTTGACTTCTTGAATTCCAAGCTGCAGCTCATTCCTCAGATTTGGGAAATTTTTGTCACCTATTTGTCTGAAAATGTTTTCTGGTTCTTGCTTCCTTTCCCCGCCTTTGAGAGTGCCCATTATTCTTATGTTTCCTCTCCTAATGGTATCAGCTAGTCCTTGAATTTCTTTTTCATTATTTTTCCTTTTTCAGTTTCTCTCTTCTTCCTTATGATTTATTTCTGGATATCTTTCTTCGATATCATTGATCCTTACTTCCATTTGGTTGATTCTAATTCCCAAGGTTGCTATTTCATTTTTCACTTCTTGCAGTGTGTTTTTATCTCCAGAAGTTTTATATGGTTCTTTTGAGGGCTTTCAATCTCCTTGCTAAAGAACTCATTCTGCTCATCTAGTTTTTTTTTTCCAATTCCTGAAATTATTTATCTGATTTGTTTCAGATCTCATTGAGTTTTTTTTCAGAATTGCCATCCTGAATTCTCTGTCATTTAAGTCTCATATTTCTATATCTGTAAGCTTATTTTCTGAAGATTTTTCTCTTTCTTTCTGAGATGCCTTGTCACCTGGTTGTTCATGGTGTTTAATGGACTATTTTTCCGTCTAGGCATTAATGAAGTGTATTCTGCTTTTTCTTTCTTTCTTTTTTTTTTCCTAGAAAGAAGATTTATTATATAAAGGTCTCTCTAGTCTGTTGTAAAGAAGTCATTTTTTTTTTTTTGATTTCCAGTTGGTATCGTCTAAGATTCTCGGATCTCTGATGTATATAGATCCTTAATAATGCCTTTTTTTCCCTTATAGATGTTTAATCACGCTCTCTACTCTCAGTCTTAGTCTCTGTCAGTGTTAGTGACAGTTTCAGTAGCATTTGCTGAGATTCCCCTGGGGATCTGCGGTGTTAGTTCTCAGAGAGTATGGGGTGAGCGTCCCGCTGGGTTGGGATTTGGAGATTGTGACTCAGCCTCAGTTTGCATCTACGGCTGGTAAAAATCAACTGTTATTTCTTTGCTGTCCACATTTCTCTGCTTTCCCCACTTCTCTGCTTTCTGCCCTGATGGTTGGGGCCTGCTGCTGGCCTCATGGAGCTCACAGTTCTCCAAAGCAGTGCTGTTCAGGAAACTCGACCCACCTTCTTCCCTGCCCCCTCCTCCTACAGGAGCTCTGGTTGCGAGAGGCATCTTCTTTGTTTCTCTCAGTCCACCACCCAACAACTGGCATTAATACCTGTGGTAGCTCTTATGCACAGATCCCACGCTCAGCCTTACTGGTGTGCAGTTTGAGTGTTTTTTTTGTTGTTGTTGTTGTTGTTGTTGTTATTGAGTTTTATATGTTCAGCTTGTTGTTGTTTCAAGGGGAGAGATCTGGAGATGTCTCTCACTCCGCCATGTTTCCAACGTCACAGATTTGGGATATTAAACTAACCTTATATTCCACAGATAAACTCAATTTTATCATTGTGTATGATATTTTTAATGTATTGTTGAACTCGGTTTGCTAATATTTTGTTGAAAATTTTTGCATCAATATCATCGAGCATATTGCCCTATAATTTTCTATTTTTGTAATGTTTTTGTCTAGTTTTGGAATCAGAGTTTTTGTGCCCTTGTACAAAACCTACTCTGCTCTTGAGGGTTTTAAAATAGCTTGAGAAGAATAGATTTTAATTTTTCTTTGAAGATTTGGTAAAATTTACCTATGAAGCCCTCTGGTCCAAGACTTTTGTTTTTTGGAAGTTTTTTGATTACCGATTTGATTTCATTGGTGGTAATTGGTTGGCTCAGCTTTTCTGATTCTTCTTGATTCAGACTTGAGAAATTGTACTTTTCTACGAATGTATCCATTTTTTCTAGATTGCCCAATCGTTGGCATAAAATTGCTTGTAGTATTTAATAATAATCTTTTGTATTTCTGTGAAATCCATAGTTCTCCTTTTTAATCTGATTTTAATTATTTAAATAAATACTTTCTTGATGAGTATGGTTAAAGTTTTATCAATTTTGCTTATCTTTTCAAAGAGCCAGCTCTTGGTTTCACCGATTATTTTTCTACTGGTTTTTTTAGACTCAATTTCATTTATTTCCTCTCTGATCTTTATTATGTCCTTCCTTCTACTATGTTTGGGTTTTATTTCCTTTTCTTTTTCTAGTTCTTTTAAGTGTAAGGTTAGATTATTTATTTGATTTTTTTCTTGTTTCTTGAGGTAGGCCTCTATTGCTATGAATTTCCCTCTTAGGACTGTTTTCGCTGTGTTTCATAGATTTGAGTTATTTTGTTTTCATTTTAATTTGTCTCTAGGTGACTTTTTATTTCTTCCTTGGTCTCATTGTTAACTTACTCATTGTTTAGTAGCATATTGTTTAGCTTCTATGTTTTTGTATATTTCCAGGTTTGTTTGTTTGTTTGTTTGTTTTCCCTGTAGTTGAGTTCTAGTTCCATGCCATTATGGTCAGAAAACACACTTGACATAATTTCAATCTTCTTAAATGTATTGATACTTTTTTGTGGCCTAACATGTGGTCTATGCTGGACAAAGTTCCATGTGCACTTGAGAAGAACATATATTCTGCTGCTTTGGGGTGAAACACTCTGAAAATATTAAATTCAACTGGTCTAGTATGTCATTTAAGGCTGCTGTTTCTTTGTTCATTTTCTGTCTGGAAAATATGTTCATTGGTGTCAATGGGGTGTTAACATCTCCTACTGTGAATCCATTACTGTCATTCTCTCCCTTTATGTAGGTCAATAATTGCTTTATATACATAGCTTCTCCTATGTTCGGTGCACCTACGTTCACTAGAGTAATGTTCTCTTATTGTATTTATTCCTTTGTCATCATATAATGCCCTTTTTCTCTTGTTATAGGCATTGATTTAAAGTAGATTTTGTTTGATGTAAGTATTGATTCTTCAGCCTTTTCCCCCACTTGCGTAAATATCTTTTATCCATCTCTTTTCTTTCAGTCTCTGTGTATTATCTGATGTGAAGTGGGTCTCTTGTAGATAGAATATGTACTTTTTTTAACCCATTCAGTTACCCTATGTTTTTTATTAGAGTATTTATTCCATTTACATTTAAAGTAATTATTTGTAGGTACCCAGTTATTGCCATTTTATTATTCATAGTTATTGTTTTACTCTCTTCTTTTTACAGAAGTCCCCTTAACACTTCTTGTAATTCTGGCTTGTTGAAAATGAATTACTTTGGCTTTTCTCTATTTGGGAAGCCCTTTATCTCATCTTCAGTTTTAATTGATAGCTCTGCTGTGTAGACTAGTCTTGGTTGTAGGTTCTTGTTTTTCATGACTTTAAATATTTCATGGCCATTCCTTCTGGCTTGCAACGTTTTTGTTGAGAAATAAGCTGACATTCTTATGGGAGTACCCTTGTAAGTCACTAGCTGCCTTTCTCTTGTTGCATTTAAGATTTTCTCTTTATCTTTAACCTTTGGCATATTAATAATGGTGTGTCTTTGTGTGGGTCTGTTTGGGATCATCTTGTTTGTAACTGTCTGAACTTTCTGAATGTGTTTGTCTATTTTCTTTGTTAGGTAAAGAAGTTTTTTCTACCATTATTTCTTGAAATATTTTCATAATCCCTTGTTTTCTCTCTTCTCCTTCTGGTACCTTTATGATGTGGATGTTGGTGCATTTGATGTTATCTCAGAGGTCTCAAATTTTCTTCATTATTTTTAATTTTTTCTTGTTGCTGTTTTGATTGGGTGTTTTCTGCTATCTTGTCTTCCAGCTCACTGATTTGATCCCGTGCTTCATCTAATTTACTGTTGATCCCTTCTAGTAGATTCTTAAAGTTATTTTATTCTTAATGTTTTGACTTTTTTATGGTTTCTGTATCCTTTTTTATGCTTACTATCTTTCTGTCGAACTCCTCACTAAAGTCATTTATACTCCTTTTAAGTTCATTGAACATCCTTATAACCAGTGTGTTAAACTCTGTCTCTGGTAGGTTGCTTGCCTTTATTTTCTTTAGTTTTTTTTTTTTTTTTAAATCTGGGGTTTTCTTGTGTTATTTCATTTGTGACATGTTTGTTTGTTTGTTTGTTTGTTTTTAATTTTAGTTGCATCTCTATATTTGTTTCTATGTATTAGGAAGATTTGTTACATCCCCCAGCCTTTCCCAGGTGGCCTTATGTAGTAAGTTTCCTTTGTGGCCTAATGATAGTCTCCTGATCACCTGCATCAAGAGCTCTTGGCAGGTTCCTTTTGTGAGTTGTATATTTTATCCTGTTGTAGCTAAGCCTTAATTGCTTTTAGCATGTCAGCATATGGATTGACTCTTGGGATGACTGGGTGTGGAGATTTGTCACACGCACAGGGTATGAGCTGCTGTATGGGGGCTGACTCCTCAAAGTGGGATCTGCCCCAGCACTCTTGTGCACCTGTTAAGATGATTCTTTGAGTGTTCTGCTTAGGGGGCTATTCAGGTGGTGCTCTGTTGTGGTCTGACACCAGTCTCTGGATGTGTTGGTTTTGGGACCCCTTGGGAGGGGCTCCTGTATAGGCCCAGGTCAGCTACTGCTTTTGATTGTTTGAGGTTACCTGATAGGAGCTACAAAGCAATCCACACATAGCTGCTGCTAGTGTTGGATCTGGAGGCAAATGTGAGAGACTACACTACAAGTCGAGGTCAGTTACCCCAGTACCAAGCCTATGGTGGCTCAGCAAAAAGACCAGTGCCCTTCAAGGCCTAAGGCTGTCTGCCAGTTGCCTGTAAGTCTCTGCAGCAGAAAGAGCCTTTGATTGGTATGGGAGTTGGATAGGGCAGAGACCCAGGATGTGACCAGCATAAAGTGCAGAATCATGTTTCGTTCCAGTGTTATATCTGCAGCTTCCTATAAAAGTCTCAAATTGCAGCAAGGCCAGCTGCTGCTTGTCTCAGGTCCCAGACACCAGAGATGTATTCAAGATATACTATAGTATATAGTAACACAGGGCCTGTGGCCGGCCATGAAATTCTCTTCCTGGAATGCACTGTCTGTGCGCCGGTATGTGATATGAGAATTGTTTTATGTTGTTGACCTCACAGCTCAGGGAAAGCACTGGTTGAGCAAGGCTGCCAGACAATGAGCTGGCTGTGGGCAATTTGTGGGTTGAGTGGTGCGGGGTCTCAGGGAGACACAGGGTGGAGTGAGATGATTCCATCAGGCCAAGGTAGATTGCTGTAAGAGCTAAGCCCATGGGCTCCTATAAAAGTCACAAATCACAGCAAGACCAGCCACTGTCCGCTTTGGCCCATAGACCCCAGTGATCCACCCAAAAGACACTGCAGTACAGGCTGACACCAGTGGCTTGCCACCAAGTATCCCTCATAATGTATGGGATGCACACAGGTGGTATGAGCTGAAGGCTGCTGCCTGCTCTTGAATTCATAGCCCAGGAAGGGTGCATTTTGGGGCTAGCAGACTGGCAATGGCTCACAGCAGGCAATTTGTGGGTTGGGTGGAGTGAGGTCCCAGGGAGACACAGGATGGAGTGGGCTGATCTCACCAGACCAATACACCTTTAGAATTGGCCATGTTGGGTGTGGGTTCAACATAGGCAATATGGCTCCCATCTTTAGATTGTCCCAAAGAGGGGCCTGACAAAGGAACAATGTTGACTGTCCTTATAGCCCTTCTTCCTGAGCCATACAACTCAGTATTTCCTCGTATGCCTCTTGCACCTCCAGAGCAGCTGGCCCTCCACTGGCACCTAGGGGGACTGTCTGCGAGTGAGTGAGTCTGTGCATGGGCTCTTTAATGGGAACATCTGAGTTTTCAAGTTCCTGCTATTTCACCCAGCTGGCCAGAATCCCCAGAGATTTTTACAGTCAAATTTTGTGGGAGCTCCTCTTCCCAGGACTGGAACCCTGGGCTGGGAGGCCCCTGTGTAGGGCTAGGGCCCTTCATTCCTTCAGGGGGCCCTCTGCAGCCACACTTTCCCTCCCGGTGCTCAACGGTCATGCACAGGTCCAGTACCTGCCTGCTTTGCATATCTGCCCCTCCCACTGGTTTCGATGTGGCTTTTTCGTTATATCCTCAGATGTTCATGTTATAATCAGCTAGAATTCAGGTGGTTCTCCAAGTTGTTATTTTATAATTTGATTGTAATTTAATGTGGTCCTGGGAGGACACAAACTCTGCTTTTACCTAGCCTGTCATATGACCGGAACTCCTTCATTTACTTTTTGAAAAAATGGTTTTGTTGCAAAAAAGTGTTTACAACTCTTGCTATAGCCTATGTGCATTACATTCATTATTAGTGTCAATCACAACTACTGCTTTCTAATCCTAAATTGCTCCTATTTGTAGGTCAACAGAGAACATTCAAACAAATAATTTCCATAATTTACTAGCTGTTAAGAAATTACGGTGTGTTTTCAGTCAAGATGATGAAGTAGTTAAGTGCTGTGCTTGCCTCCTCTCATAACCATTTCAAAATTACAACTAAACTACAGAACAATCATCATTGAGAATTGCCTGAAGACCAACTGAAGAGAAGTCCTATAACTAAGGATATACAGAAGAATCCACATGGAGACTAGTAAGAGGGGCAGAGACTAGAAAATGGGAAGGGATGTCTTGTCTGTGGAGGTCCCCTCTGAGGAACAAGGCGTCCCAGCTCCATACCAGGATCCTCAGCCCAGGGTTCCGGTGCCAGGAAGAAAAGTCTCCCAAACTTTGTGTTATGAGAAACAGCAGAGGTTGTGTCTGAGTGAGACGAAAGGTGGCTAAAGGATCTGATGTTCATCTTAAAGGGTCTGCACATGGACTTACTTTCTGATAGACTCAATGTATCTGAGCTCCAGTGCTAGAGCAGCAGCTCAAAAGGTGCCAGGGACAAATGTGGAGGAACTGAATTGTCTGGCTTTAGGGCAAGAAAAGGAAGTGCAGCTCTACCCAAAACAGACGTACTCGCAGAAGCCATTGTTTTTTGTTGTTGTTGTTTGTTTGTTTGTTTGTTTTTGAGCCTTCCATCTACCCAGCTTGCAGGCTCAGGCACAGGTGGGTTCCATATCTGAATCTCCATCAACCTAGATAAGACCGTTCACCTGGCCCTGGTGACTCCCTGAAAAGCAACCTCATCCAACTTGAGGGTCCAGTGAAACCGGTTCCAAAGTTTTTACCATACAAACAGCTTGTCTTGGCTCATGCTGCAGACTTTTCTAATATCCATGAAAGGTTCACAATCCCCCTGCCCCCAAAGCAGCATCAGATGTAAGCATGCCCCGTACCACTTGCTAAGAAGCCCCAAGATTGACAGCAGCAGCAGCCAGCTTCAGTTCACATCTTAATCTCTCCCAGGAACCTCCAAACACAGCACCAGTGGCAACTATCCGCAGAATACATTGTTTCTCATACTCATGGCTCTAGGCAGAGCGCAGGCAGTGGCTTACCTCTGTGAACAATAAAGCCCCTCCGAAGAGGCTCCAGAACCAACACACACAGTAGCCAGCTTCAGACCACTTCAGAGCACCCCTCAACTACCTCCAGAAATGATACACCAAAGGGCAGACTGGGCAAGCATCAGAGCCCTGCTAAAATAAATTCTGTTGTATAGGTTCAGTCCTAGCACAACAGCTCCTCCACAATACACACAGCTGATCCTCAGAAACAATCAGCCTGAAGGTTAATCCCTCCTATTCACATGTATATAGCAACCAAAGCTCACATACAACAACAGAGCTCACACAATCCACACAAAAAACACATCTGCAAACCCAACTCAGGTGTCCAGAGAGACTGGGCTACTGGGGCCCACAAGACAATTATTACATAAGTCCAGTTAACTGAGACTGAGAGACTTATAGTTCCACCTACTACATAGAAACAAATGCAGGGAAGCAGCCAAAATGAGGAGACAAAGAAACATATCCCAAGTGAGGGAAAAGAAAAAAGCTCCAGAAAAAGAACTACACAAAATGGAGATAAACAATCTACCAGATGCAGAATTCAAAACACTGATTTTAAGGATGCTTAATGATCTCAGTGAAAACTTTAACAAAGACATAAGAAACATAAAAATAGAGATATAAAATATTTTTTTAAAAAAAGGAGTAAGATAAAAAAATAAAAACTGAAATAAAGAATACATTAGAAGCAATCAACAGAAGATTAGATAAAGTAGAGAATAGAAATAGCCATTTTGGAAGACAAGGTGGCAGAAAATACCCAACCAAAACAACAAAATACAAAAAAATAAAAATAAAGGTCACAGACCCCAAAAAAGCAGATTCTGTCCTCATCATGCCCTGTACCTTTTGTTAAGCAGCCCCAAGCCCGGCATTACCAGAAGATAGCTTTAGTTCACAACTTAGCTTCTCCCAGGAACATCTAAGCCCAGTACAAGTGGCAACTATCTGCAGATCACTTTGTAGCTCATATTAAGTGGCCTCAGGTAGGGCATAGGCAGCAGCTGAACTTAGCTCGCAACAGAGACCCTCCATAGAGGCCCCAGACCTAATACATCTGGTAACCAGCATCAGAACACACCAGAGCACCATCCAACCACCTCCACAAATGACACACTCAAAACGCAGACTAGGTAGTCCCCAGAGCCCTGCTAAAGTAACTCCGTAGGATCAACCCCTGCACTACAGCTCCTCCACTGTAGTCATAGCCAGGCCACACAACTAATGTGTCTAAGGGTCATTCCCTCTTATTGATGTGCAAACAGTGAAGAAAACTCAACTACAATAGGAGGGAACACACAACTCACACAATGGACAAACCTGGAGTACCCAACTCAGGTAACCAGGGAGACTGCACCATTCGCCCCAGAGGACGCCTACTGCATGAAACCATTCTACCAAGACTGGAAGACATAACAGTTGACCTAATACATATAAATAAACATAGGAAGTCAGACAAAATGGGAAGACAAGGAAACATGTCTGGCATGCTGCCAGAAAAATGGTGGAGTGAATGATGTCCCCAGATCTCTCCCTTGAAACAACAATAAGCTGAATATCTAAGACTAAACAAAAAACCTACACACAAGAATGTCTGAGCAAGAGATCTATGAATAAGAGCTATCATAGGTCAGAATCATGACAATCATGCGGTAGACTGGGGGAAACAAAAAAGCTAACTCTCGAAGCCTGCAGGAGGAAGGGGTGGGAAGAAAGTGTGGCAGTTCCCAGAACAGTCCAGCCTGGGAGAGCTGTGAGCTCCATGAGCGGCAGTGCCCAGAGATCAGGACAGAGAGCAGACAATCAGGGAAGGCAGAGAATCAACAGCTGATTACTCCCAGCTGCAATTCCAAAACATGAGGCAGAACCACATATCCCGTCCCCAAACCCCTATATCCTCAAAGACCAAACACCGTGGAGCCCCAGGGGAATCTCAACAAATGCTACTGAAACTGTTACTAACACTAACAGGGACTGAGCCTGAAGGTACAGAGCATTATTGAATATCTATAAGAAAAAAAATTTTTAAAAAGGCAATATTAAGACTTTATATAAAACAGGGATCCAAGAGGCTTAGACGACACCTACTGGAAACCAAAAGAAAAACACCTTCTTTGCAACAGGCTAAAGACAGACCTTTATATAATAAATCTTTCTGGAAAAAACAAAAAAGCAGAATACACTTCCATTAATGCCCAGGCAGAGAAATAGTTGATTAAACACCATGAACACAAGGTGACATAGTGCATTAAACACCACGAACAACCAAGATGACAAGGCATCTCAGAAAGAAAGAGAAAAATCTACAGAAAATATGCTTAAAGACATTAAAATATGTGACTTAAATGACAGAAAATTCCGGATGATACTTTTGAAAAAAACTCAAGGAGATCCAAAACAATTCATATCAACAATTTCACAAATTGAAAAAAAAAAAAAAAAAAAACTGGATAAAACTGGATCAGCAGAATAAGTATTTTTACCAAGGAGAATAAACCCTCAAAAAGAACCAAATAGAATGTATAGAGATGAAGAAAACACTGAAAGATATGAAAAATGAAAAAGAACGCTTCAGAAATAGAGTCGACCAAATACAGGAAAGAATCAGTGATTTGAAGACAGAAATCTAGAAATAAAACAGAAGGAAGAAGATTAAAACCGAACAATGAAAAATAATGAAAGAGAAATACAAGAACTAGCTAATACCATCAGGAAAAGAAACATAAGAAAAATGGGCATTCTCAAAGGAGAAGAAAAGAAACAGGGATTAGAAAGCATTTTAGACAAATAGTTGACGAGAATTTCCCAAATCTAAGCAATGAGCTGAAGCTTGGAATTCAAGAAGTCAACAGAACACCCAATTATCTCAACCAAAAAAGGCCTTCTCCAAGACACATTGTATTAAAATTATCAAAAATCAAAGACAAATACATAAATCTCAGGGCAGCCAGGGGAAAGAAGATGGTAACCTATAAAGGAAAACCTATTAGAATAACGTCGGAATTCTCAGCTCAAACCATACAAGTGAGAAAGAAGTGGAATCAAATATTCAAACTATTAAATGAAAGGAACTACCAGCCAAGAATAATATATCCAGCTAAGCTCTCATTTAGATATGAAGAAGAAATAAAGACTATTCCAGACATATATAAATTGAGGGACTTCTCCACTATGAGGACAGCACTACGGGAAATACTGGAAAGCTGTCAGCTCACTTAAAATAAAATGACATAAAAAATACATATCTAGAAATATGGTGATAAGCAGGCAGATAGAAGCAGATGAGCACAAATCTCATTAAGAATAAGGCATTATAAGCTTAAAGGATAAGAGATTTGTTATTGCAAGACAATAATAAATATTAAGCATGGATAGGGATGAATTGAGACAACAATAACTGAAAAGGGGAGGATTCAAAGATCCACATTCAAAAAGGGGAATGGAAATAAAACATGCTCAGAAGAAAATGGAT
>NW_006438077.1:140847-158766 GCF_000325575.1 Pteropus alecto | reverse complement strand
AAAGCATTCAGAGAAAAGCGGGAGTAGTGGTACTAATATCACATGAAATAGACTTTGAAATTAAAAAAGGTAAAAAAATATACTGAGAGACACTTCATAATGATAAAGGGAATCATGCACCAGAAAGACTTAATACTTAGTAATATCTATGCTCCCAATCAGAAAGCCCCAAATATGTAAAGCAATTACTAACAGAACTAAAGAGAGAAACAGACAAAAACACTATCATAGTAGGGGACCTAAATACCCCACTGTCAGATATGGACAGATCATCAAAACAGAAAATCAATAAGGAAATAACATCCTTAAATGACAAATGACATATTAGACCAACTAGACATAATTGACATGTAAAGAGCCTTCCATCCCAAAACAAACTCTTATACATTTTTCTGTAGTGCACATGGAACATTCTCAAGGATTGATGACATGCTGGGACACAGAGATAGCCTCAATAAATATAAGAGGATTTAAATCATAACAACTATATTCTTTGCTCATAATGCTTTGACACGAGATCAACTGCAAAAGGAAATCAGGAAGAACCATAAATACATGGAGATTAAACAACATGCTACTGAAGAATAACTGGGTCAGAGAATAAATAAAAGGAGAGATCAAGAGATACATAGAAAGGAATGTTAATGATAGTACAACATAACAAAACTTTTGAGACATGGTAAAAGCTGTTATAAGAGGAAAGTTCATATCATTGCAGGCCTATCGCCAAAAACAATAAGGAGCCCAAATAAAAGACCTAATGCTTCATCTTTAAAAACAAGAAAAGGAAAAATAAATTAAGCCTAAAGTCAGAAGAAAGAACTAATCGAAATTAGAGTAGAAATAAATGAAATTGAAAAACAAACAAACAAACAAAAACAATAGAAAAAATAAATGCAACGAAGAGCAGGTTCTTTGACAAGGTTAATAAAATTGAGAAATCCCTGACTAGACACACTAAAGAAAAGAGAAAGGACACAATAAACAACATTAGAGATGAAAGAGACTAAATTATGACAGACACCACAGAGATACAAAGGATCATACAAAAATACTATGAAAAAGTATATAACACCAAATGTAAAAACCTAGAAGAAATGGACAACTACTTAGAAAGTTACAACCTTCCTAGACAGAATCAAGAATGTGAAAATCTAAATACACTGAACAGAAGAATGGAAATTGAAACAACCATCAAAAACCTACCAAAAAGTTGAAGTCCAGGACCAGATGACTTCACCAGTGAATTCTTACAAATATTCAAAGAAGATTTAAGAACTGCTTTCCTCAAACTCTTCAAAAAAAATTGAAGAGCAGCAATATTTCACAAATCATTTTATGAGACCAATATTACCTTGATACCAAAACCTGGTAAAGATAATGCAAAAAAACAAAACAAAACAAACAAACAAAAAAACACTACAGACTACAATGTCTCAGGAACATTGATATAAAAATCCTAAATAAGATATTAGCAAACTGAATTCAGTAACATATTAAGAAAATTTTACACCATGATCAGGTTGTCTTTATCCTAGAGGCAGAGGGATGGTTTAACTTTAGCAAATCAATTAATGTTATAAACCACATAAACAAATTAAAAAATAAGAATCATGTGATCACATCAATAGATGCTGAAAAAGCTTTTGACAAGTTACAGCATCCATTTATCATCAAAACACTTAACAAAATCAATATAGATAAATATAATAAAGAGCCTTAATATAATAAAGGCTCTATATGACAAATCCTCAGCCTACAGTATACTTAATTATGAAAGAACTAAAAACTTTCCCTCCAAGATCGGGAACAAGGCAATGCTGTCCACTATCGTTACTGGTATTCAACATAACATTGGAGGTCCTAGCGAGTGTAATCAGGCAAGAGAAAGATATAAAAGGCATCCAAATAGAAAACGAAGAAGTCAAACTGTCACTATTGTGGATGACATGATCCTCTATATAGAAAACACTAAAGACTCCACAAGAACACTCTTACAAACAATAAGAAAATATAGTAAATTTTCTTGTTACAAAATCATTGTTCGAAAATCCATAGTGTACCTATACTCTAATAATGAAGTGTCAGAAAAAGAAGCAGAAAAAATAACTCCTTTTGTAATTGTACAAAAAGAATAAAATTCCTAGGGAGAAGTCTAACAAAACATATGAAGGACCTATATAATGAAAACTATGAGATACTATTACAAGAAATCAAAGAAGATACAAAGAAATGGAAAAATATTTTGTGTTCTTGGATTAGAAGAATCAACATAGTTCAAATGAACTAATTACCTAAGGAATTATAAAGATTTAATGAAATCTCCATCAAAATTCCATCAGCATTTTTAATAAAATAGAAAAATAATCATCAGATTTGTATGGATGCACAAAAGACCCCAAATTCACAAAACCATCCTGAGAAAAAAGAACAAGGCTGGAGGCATCACTCTGCCCAACTTCAAATTATACTACAAAGTGAAAGTAATCAAAATGGCATGATATTGACAGAAAACCAAACACACAGACCAGTGGAATAGAATCGAAAGTCAAGAAGTAAACCTATATTCATACGGGCAAATAATTTTTTATGAAAAAGCCAAAAACATACAGAGGGGAAAAGAAAGCCTCTTCAATAAACGGTGCTGGGAAAATTGGAAGGCCACCTGCAAAAGAATGAAACTTGACAGTTGTCTATCACCATACACCAAAATTAACTCAAAAGGATTTGTGGACCTGAATATAAGACCTGAAATAATAAATTGCTTTGAAGAAAACATAGGCACTAAATTCACGGACCTTGGACTTAAAGAGAATTTTATGAATTTGACTGCAAAAGCAAGGGAAGTAAAAGCAAAAATAAATGAATGGGACTACATCAAACTAAAATCTTCTGCTCAGCAAAAGAAATCTTCAATAAGGTAAAGAGACAGCCATCCGAATGGGAAAATATATTTTCATACAATGCCTCCAATAATGGCATAATATCTAAAATATACAAAGAACTCATACAACTCAATAACAACAAAAAAACAAATGATCCAATCAAAAAATGGGCAGCGGACCTGAACAGACATTTCTGCCTAGAGGACACACAAATGACCAAAAAATATATGCAAAGATGCTCAACATCGCTAGCTATTAGGGAAATGCAAATTAAAACCACAATGAGATATCACGTCACACTTGTTAGAATAGCTATAATCAACAGAACAAGTAATAACAAATGTTGGAGAGGATGCGGAGAAAAAGGAACCCTAATACACTGCTGATGGGCCTGAAAATTGGTAAAGCTACTATGGAAACAGTATGGATTCCTCAAAAAACTAAGAATTGATCTATATAATCCAGCAATCCCTCTACTAGATATTTTCCTCAAAGTCTTGAAAACACATATTCTAAAAGATATTTGCACTCCAATGTTCATAGCAGCATTTTCACAGTGGCCAGGACATGGAAGCAACCGGTGTCCTACGATAGTTGATTGACTAAAGAAGCTGTAGTATATATTTACAATGGCATATTACTCAGCCATAAGAAGAGATGAAATTCTACCATTTGTGATAACATGGATGGATCTTGAGCTAATCATGCTAAGCAAAATAAGCCAGACAGAAAACATTGAAAATCACATGATATCACTTATATGTGTGATATAAGCCTAAAAGCAATGAATGAACAGGGAAAACAAACCGAGACTCATGGACATGGACTATGGACTAGTGGTTATCTGAGTGTAGGGCGAAGTGGGTAGAGGGAATGTAGACAGAGTAAAGAAGGTCAAATATGTGGTGATAAAAAGAAATCTAACTATGGGAGGTGAATACACTGTGTAAGGTACACACTCACACACACACACACACACACACACACATACACATATGCCTTCCTGTTAAAGTGTACACGTGAAACTTATTGGATTTAGTTAACCAATGTCATCCTAAAAAATAAAAATAAATAAAAATTAAAAAAAGAAAGTTATTCTACATGAAGGAACAAACAAACTTCAAAAAAAGAACTGAAAATGGAGACAAGCTATCTACCAGATGTTGAGTTCAAAGTAGTTTAAAATTGTGATCAATGATGACATTGAGAAATTCATCTAAGACATAGGTAAAAAAGAAGGGAGATAGAAAACATGCAAAAGAACCAGTCAGAAATGAAGAGTACAATAAGTTAAATAAGGAACACATTAGAGAATTGATGATGCAGAGGATCAAATCAGTGGTTGTACAATAGCAGAAAACAACCAATCAGAACAAGAAAGAAAATGAACCCATAAAAAAGATACTCTAATGGGGCTCTGTGACACCATCAAGTGTACCAACATTTTCATTATTGGGGTTTCAAAATGAGAAGAGAGACAGCAAAGACTTGAAAATATATTTGAAGAAATAATGACAGAAAACTTCTCTAACCTGGTGAATAAACATATAAGTCCAGGAAGTGCGAAGAGTACCAAAAAGATGATGCCATCAGACCCATATCAAGACACATCATAATTAAAATGCCAAATGCTATATACAAAGACAGAATCTTAAAGGTGGCAAGAGTAAAACAATTAGTTACCTACAAATGAGCTCTCATTAGACTCTCAGCTGATTTCTCAATATAAACTTTGCAGGCCAGAAGCGATTGACACAAAATATTAAAAATGATGATAAGCAAAGACATACAACCATGATTATTCTACCCAGCAATGCTATCATTTAGAATCAAAGGACAGATAAAGAGCTTCCCAGAGAAAAAAAATAAAGAAATAGCTGAAGTTCATTAACACCAAACCAATATTACAAGAAATGTCAGAGGGATTTCTTTAAGAAGAACAAAAAAAGATCAAACACATGAATAATAGAATGGCAATAACTACATATATATCAACTTTAAGCATAAATGAATTAAATGTTCCAATCAAAAGATAGGGTGGCTGAATGGATAAGAAAACAAGACCTTTACATAGGCTGCCTGCAAGAGACTCACTTCAGATCAAATGAAACACACAGACTGAAAGTAAAGAGATCAAAAAAGATATTTCATGAAAATGGAAACAAACAAACAAAAAGCTAGGGTGGCAATACTTATACCAAACAAAATAGACTTTAAAACAAAAGCTATAACAAGAAACAAAGAAGGACCCAGTAATCCCACTTCTGGGTGTTTATCCAAACAAACCCAAAACACTACTTCGAAAAGATATGTGAATATATATGTTCATTGCAGCATTATTTACACTAGCCAAGATATGGAGGCAAGTGGTTGTCCATCAATGTATGAATGAATAAAGAAGTACTCAGCCATAGAAAGTAATGAAATCTTGCCATTTGCAACAACACGAATAAGCCAATGGAGTGTTGTGCTGAGTGGAATAAGTCAGACAGATAAAGATAAATGCCATATGATTTACTTACATATAGACTCTAAAGAGCAATATAAACTAACACAAAATAGAAACAAATTCATAGATATAGAAAACATTTTGAAGGTTTCCAGATTGAAGAGTGTTTGGGGAAATGCATGAAAAAAGGGGAAGGGATTAAGAAGTACAAGTTGGTAGATACAAAATAGTCATGAGGATGTAAAGTATAGCATAAAGAATATAGTCAATAATATTGTAATAAGAATATATGGTGTCAGAAGGTACTAGATTTATCGGAGCAATCAGTCCCTAGTTATATAAATGTCTAAATGCTATGTTGTATACTTAAAACTAATATAATATTGTATGTAACTCTAATTGAAACATAAAAACTTATTTAAAAAAAGATCGTGTGATTATACAAGAGCTATTTTCTAACCAATTCTGTAATAACCTTATAACCAAAAATATATTATCATAGTAGTTAATCACACTATTCTCTATGGATAAAGTTATATAGATTTTATAGAACCACAGGTTTATTTTAATATATTAGAATTACAAAATAGTTAACAAAGACCCAAGATTTGACTGGGCTAATAAGCAGAGCAGCGCAACAATAATAAAAATCACCATTAGTAGTGTTTCAAAAATTATTTCTTGAGAGTAATTGCGATGATTAATTTTATGCAACAATTTGGCTGAGCAATAGAGTGCTCAGAAATTTGGTCAAACATTATTCTGAGCATTTTTTGGATGAAATTAATTTTTGAAATGTAGACTGAGCAAAGCACTTTGCCTTCCCTGATGCCAAAAGACTGACCTATTCTTATATGCTTAGTAATAAGGAACTTCTGAATGCAAAGCTGGGACATGAATCTTTTCCTGTCTTTGAATTAGAACTGAAACAACAGCTCTTTATGAGTTTTGAGTTTGTCAGCTTTCAGACTGGAACTTACACCATGAGTTCTCCTGTTTCTCAGGCTTTCTGAATCAAACTGGAAATACACCATCATTTGTCCCAGTTCTCAAGACTTCGCACTAGAACTGAAACTATACCATTGACTCTCCTTGGTCTTTAGTTGACAAATGCTCTGGAGAACCTTAATACAGTTCCTTTTTTATAATTAAATTTTAGCTAAATTTCATCTCACATGCAAAAGAAAATCAAGCCTTATGCTTCCAAATTAAAACATTAAATCATTTCATTATTTTATATCCCCTTTTCCTTAAAAAAAAAAAAGCAGTGCATTATTGTATATAATGAATACAAAATAATTGTATAGGGTTTATGTAGTTCCACAGATCATAGGTATAAATCAAATAGAAATTAAAACAATCAGAAATTCAGCAGAATCTTTAGAGTTATTTGTGTTTTTCTACTTCTAAGTTAAATTTTGATCACCATTTACAAAAGTATGAATTTTATTACAATGATAAATCATCCCATTTGTTCATTAATTCAATATATATTCATTGAGCACCTTCTATATGCACCAAATTGTATTACATTGAGTATATACTGGTTACTAAAAAGAAGACATCTCTACTTTCCTGGACCTTACAGTTTGATGAGGGCTAAAGGCAATAAACAAGTAAACAAACAAACAAGCAAACAAAAAAGTATCTTTACTAACTATGAAGAGAAGAAGAAAGTAAATCACTATATTTAGTAATTCTAGAGAGGTCTTCTATTTATATTTGTCCTTACTCTTCATATAAAAATGCACTTAGCTTAAAGATGTTAACCTAAAGGAGAAGACAATTTTTTTTCTAATCATCCTATATCCGAGAATAGTGCTTGTCTCTGATAAAAATGAATACTTGGTTTAAGTGACTTTGCTTTTCTGTGCCATACAGCTTACCCAAAACGTTCACTGGCAACTTTTGTTTACATACATTTTAATTGTGCATATAAATTACAGTTTTGGCCCTATGCTATCTTATCTGAGGTCACCTCTACCTACTATCTTTGAGAACTATGTCAGATCCCTCACAGATTATAGTGAATAAACTGTAAGGAGAAAGGCAGACTATCAGAAAGAGAAATTAAGAAAACAATCCCATCTACAGTTGCATCAGAAATAAAATAAAATAAAATACCTAGGAATAAATTTAACCAATAGTATAAAAGATTTGTACTTGGAAGACATTTAAAGAAAGAAATTGAAAAAGATACCAATAAATGGAAGTATATATCATGCTCATGAGTAGGAAGAATTAACATTGTTAAAATGCCCATATTACCCAAAGCAATCTATAGATCCAATGCTATCCCTATTGAAATAGCAATGGTATTATTTACAGAACTAGAAAAATAATCATAAGATTTATATGGAGCCACGAAAGACCCCAAATGGCCATAGAAATCCTGAGAAATAAGAACAAAGTTGGAGGTATCACACTACCTGATATAAAAATATACTACAAGACTCCAATAATCTAAACAGCATGAGACTGGCATAAAAGCAAACACATAGATTAATGGAACAGAATAGAAAGCCCAGAAACAAACCCATGCCTATAGTCAATATGGAATATAGTCAATAATATGGTAATAACTATTTATAGTGCCAGGAGAGTACTGGACTAATTGGAGGGATCACTTCATGAGTTATGTAAATGTCTAACCATCATGCTTATACATCTGAAACTAATATAAAATAATATTGAATGTCAACAGTAATTGAAAAATTAAAGAAGGGGAAAGAAAGTAAAGTGGAATAAGAGGTTCGAATTTCCCAGTACAAAAGAGATTAGTCATGGGGATGTGCACAGCATAGGCAATATAGTCAACAATACTGTGGTAGCATTGTACAGTGTCAGATGTTTGCTGGACTTATCATGGCAATCATTTCTTTAGGTATATACATGTTGAATAATTATGGTATACACCTGAAACTAATACAATATTGTATGTTATCTATATTTTAATAAAAATATTTGAAAAACAATTATAAAAAAGAAGGAATCGAAGGATTTTTTTCCTCTTAAATTAGTTAAATAAAATAATGAATAAAGAAGTCTCTACTCTTTTCCAGTTAGTTATTTTGAATTTTTACTTTTTTATTATATCATCATGCAAAATTCATTAATCAGTATTATCTACAAATATTTGTTGAATAAATGATATGATGAACTCTTGATTGAGCTTAACTAACACTGAACTACAGCCTCATGATTCACAGAACCAGAAAAATTAATTCTAAAATTTTCATGGAACCACAATAGATTCCAGACAGTCAAACAATCTTGAGAACAGATAAAGGTGGATGTGTCACACTTCCTGATTTCAAACCATACTAGAAAAACAAATATATAGATTAACGGAAAAAAAATAGAGAGCCCAAAAATAAACCCACACTTACATAGTCAATTAATCTATGACAATGAAGGCAATAATATACAGTGGGGGAAAGACAGTCTCTTCAATAAACGATTTTGAGAAAACTGGACAGATACATGCGAAAGAATGAAATTGGACCACTTTCTTACACCATAGACCAAGATAAATTCTAAACAAATTAAAGATTTAAAATGTAAGACACAAAACCGTAAAAATCTTAGAAGTAAACGTAGGCAGTAAATTCATTGATGTACATCAATCTTAGCAATATTTTTTATGTCTCACTCCTTAGGCAAGGGCAGCAAATGCAGAAGCAATCAAAAGGGCTACATTAAACTAAAAAGTTTTCACACCATGAAGGAAACCATCAACAAAACAAAAAGACCTACTGAATGGGAGAAAATACTTGCAATTGATATTTTCTATAAAGGAATTAATATCCAAAATATATAAAGAACTCATACAACTCAATATAAAAAAATCCAATTAAAAAATGGGCAGAGGACCTGAATAGACATTTTTCCAAAGATAACATAGAAATGAACAACGGACACATGATAACATGCTTGACATCACTAATTATCAGGTAAATGCAAATCAAAACCACAATGCGATATTATTTCAGATCCGTAGAATGGCTATTAGCAAAAAGACAACAAATAGCAAGTGTTGGTGAAAATGTGGAGAAAAAAAGAACACTTGTGCACTGTTGGTGAAAATGTAATTTGTTACAGCCACTATGAAAAACAGTACAAAATTTCCTTTACAAATTAAAAATAGAACTACCCTATGATCTAGCAATTCAACTTCTGGGTATTTATCTGAAGAAACTAAAAACACTAATTCAAAAGATATATAAACTCCTACGTTTATTTCAGCATTATTTAAAGTAGATTTGGAAGCAACTTAAATGTTTATCAAAAGATGAATGAAGAAGATACATACACACACAGTGCAATATTACTTATTCATAAAAAATAATGAAATGGACCTAGTGGGTATATGGACCTAGTAGGTATTATGCTAAGTGAAATAAGTCAGATAAAGATAAATACCATATGATTTTATTTATATGTAGAATCTAAAAAAAAGAAAAAATGAACAAACAGAACAAAACCGAAGGAAATTCAGACACAGAGAATAAACTGATAGTTCCCAGAAGGGAGAGCGTGAGGGAATAGGTGAAGTGGATGAAGGGGATTAAGAGGTACAAATGTCCGGTTATAAAATACGTAAGTCACAAAGATGTAATGTACAACATAGGGAATATAGTCAATAATATTGTTACAACTTTGTATAGTGACAGATAATTACTAGACTTGTTGTGATGATCATTTCATAAGGCACATAAATGCCGAATCACTGTTATACAACTAAAACGAATATAATATTATATATCAACTATGTTTAAAAAATAAAGCCTCATGAGATCTCCTAGACAACGATTATTTCCCTTCTCTAAACTAAAAGCATATAATAGTACATTCTAAGGAAAATCTTTCCAAGTCCATCAGAGACTCCATTTCACAGACTTGGAGTATATATAAAACAAAATAAGTTCCTTGTTAAATTTTTGTATAGAAATATTCGTTGTTAGCTGACATGAAGTTGAAACCAATTATTTATTGGGAATTCTGTCCTTCTTCAACCTCATTCAGACTTGATGGAGACAATATGTAAAATCTCTTATTTTATTATGAGTAAACACTAAAATTCCTTTGGTTGGTTCTGTGTGATTTATGTATGGCTATAAGCATGAGTCATGTAAGACAATAAAATCTGTACCACTTAAGGAGTGACTCATAGGCTGGCATACTGTAAGTGAGATTTATCAAGAGCATACCACTATTTTGTCACCTTGATCCTAAATGCATAAATGAATTTTAGATAACACTTATCAGAGATGAAAACAAATAGACTACTGTTTGTTGAGGCTACCGTTTTATAAGTGAGCAAAAAAGAATGAAAAGGCTTCAACAAAAAGTATATTGTAACTGTGGGGACATTTTTATAAAAGCAGACAATTAGATCAGCAAAAAGGGGGAAAACAACTCACTAGTGTCTTGATCTGTGGAGAAAAAAAACAAATATGACACACATTATTAAATAATATGACTGATCAAGTGTTCATTTCTGGGTGGGTTTGGACATGGGAGATTATTACAAAATTAAATGTCTTTCTCCAAGAACACTTTTTCTCTGAAGTATAATGATATATAGTTTGTCTCATTTTTACCCATAAAATGTAAAATCCTCTATATTAGATGGAGATGGGACTTAAAACTGAGTTTAATCTCATGAAAACAAGAAAGATCAGATTTGCCAATATTTAGGGGCTTGCTGTGGGAAAATGCCTGAGAAAATAAACAGAAAATTTCCTTTACTTAAATTTGTTGAACTCTAATCTTCTTGAAGTTTGCGTATCCAGTTATTTGTTTGATTCTTTGAATGTCCTCTTCATTTATTCCTAAAATGAATAATGATTTGAAAATATTTTAACAACCTTATAATGCACCTTGACCCTGGAGACATTTTCAGACATTGCAAAAACAAGTTTAGGAATCTGTACTTTATCCACTGAGCCCTGAGCAGGACAATCTTTGAACCTTTAGACCTTGTAGCTATTATTTCTCCAAATTTTGGGTCAAGGGAAAAATACAAACCATTTCCGTGGAAATGTTAATTCTCTAGGGATAGTGAATAGCAACTTTGATTTGTCGTACTGGCAGGGTGATTATCAGTGCCAGATATGTGATACAGAGAGGGGCGAGGGCCTGCAGTTTTAAGAATCACTGTGAGAAATCAGGGAAGAAAGGGAGTATTTTATATCATGGCTCAGGCTTGGGGTAAGATGAGGGAGTGAATACTGCAGAGATACAGCCCTGTGTGCCTACTGGATCAACCTTTAAATAGAGAGGAAAATATTTCCTATCATCTCCTCCAAGAAGAAGAATTCAATTACAGACACATTTTATAAAGAAATCAAACTTATTTGGTGAGAAGAAAAAAAGAAATAGGAGAGAAGCTATTTCTCATATTTGAGCTGAACTCTCTGACTGGAAAAAATATCACATTAAATATAAAATCTTTCTTAAAACAATATCAGGGATGTCAAAATTCCATAAGCAAAAACTACATAGTTAAAATGAAAGCTGCCGGCACTTTTTAAGATATAATAAGCTGAACCTTCTTCTCTTCTTGTGGTATAGTGTCATTAAGAGATTTATAAATTCAAATCTCTCTCTCTCTCTCTCTCTCTCTCTCTCTCTCTCTCTCTCTCTCTCTCTCTCTCAATAGGTTCCCATCATACATCACATTTTAAAATAAAACTCTAGCAGCATCCATACAGTTGAAAGGCTAGACACTTCACACTCTGACTTTTCAAATTAAAAATAAATACAAATATCTCATCCAAAGAGGAATTGGGCCCCTTAGTTTGAGAGATGTCATATGGTGAGAGGAAGTAAGTAGATGCATATCCATTTTCAGGTCATTCTAAATGTAACCTCAGTAGTTCAAGTATCAGAAAATAAATAAGTGACATACTAATGAATTTTCAAAGGAGGCAATCATGAAGGTGACAAATGTTGCAATGACAAGATGCTAACACCTAAATAAGAATGTTCAAAAATAAGAAGGACCTGACAGAACCATACAATCTTGGTGATTCAACCGGGAGGCTGCCTGACAACCGGCTTTACTTTTAGAACAGAAAGATCAAGGCAGAAATATGAAAATCAAATAGAAACAGGGAACAATTTAAAAGGCCTTAAATTTTACATAAATCTAGGTACAAATCATATGATAGTCTTCTGCCCCTTTATGGAGCAGTGGAACAGCATAGTTGGTTGGATGAAGGAGGTCCTACCCCTACCACTACCACCTTGCTCATCTGGGCTATAAATTTAAGGCCCATCGGTGTGAAGTTGGGTTGGAAATTCTCAGTATTGGAGTAACTTCTTTGCTTTAAAAATAGATCTTGTTATAACTAAAATGAGAAGCTAAAAAAGTGGACCATAATTAATCATCAAAACCTTATTTGCGAATAGCTTTAAGGTTTTCAACACTTTAATATAAATATCTCTTATGTCATTGACTGGTCAGTCAATTACCAAGGCCTTGTATGAATGAAACACAAAACAGGAGCAAGTTTATAATTTCTAAATTTCTTTCTATATGATCATATCCAATCCTGAGATTTAAAATAAGATGATACGCCAATGATTTTCTAAATTTCTTGAGCTCCGACATTGCTCCTAGCTCCAGATTTATATCTGCAGTTGTCTTTTCCTTATTGACATTATTTGGATATTATTAAATTTAATATGTTCACCATGTACCCAGTTATTCAGGCTAAATAATACAGGAAACATTCTTCATTTCTCTATGTTCCTAATCTCCATTCCTATTAGTTCATCAAAAAATGCTGTTGGTGTTTCTTTCAAAATACCTTAAATCCCTCTACTTATCTGTATCCCTACTGTCACCAATCTAATCCAAGCCACTGTCATATTTAACCTATATCATTGCCTCCTAATATATCTCCCTGCTCCCACTATTGACCTTCTATACTACATTTTTTTTCCTTGCAGCCAGAGTGAATTTTTAAAAAAATAAAATAAATCCTTTTACTCCTATGATTAAAAATCTTCTAATTATGCAAAGAATAAACTCCAAACTCTAAGCTATGGCCAGCAAGGCCCTTGTTTGATTTACCCACACTCTCCTTATTTTTATCCCCCGAATATGCACATATCATTTCTAACTCAAGGCCTACACACTTGGTATTACCTTTACCTGTAACATGTAAATTTTTGCAAGTATAGCTCCTAGTCTGTAAGATTGCAGGTAAGTGACACCTAATCAGAGAGTTATTTCCTGGCCACCTAATTTAAATAGTCTCCTAGTCAGTCTTCATCCCATTATCACTCTTAATACCATGTACTACTAACTGATTTTTAAAATTTCTTTGTTGTTTTACTTGTTTTAATTCCTGCCCCAATATGAGAATGTAAGCTGCATGAGGGCAAAGACCTTATTCGCCTCATTTACCACTTTAATCTCTGGTACCTAGAACAATGCCTTGCACAATGTAGACATCCAATAATTGAGTGAAATACGGTAACATATACACTTCTTTACATCCTAATTTATTATTATGCCCCCCAGATCATTTTCTATCCCACTCACTTTTTTTTTTTTAATTCATAACACATTACATCATAGCCGTTATCATTGGATGGAAATATCACATATACTTAATGGTTCCTTTTTTTAAAATTGTCTGTCTCCCTTGACTAAAATGTAAAGACCATGAGAACCAAGGCCTTGTCTGTCTTGTTTATCACAGAATATATGGTAACTATAAGTAGATTAGTGATTGACATACAGTAAGAGTGCAGAAAATATATGGTGGTTAAATTAATGAATTTTGCTAAAAAAGTTGCAGAAGGAAATGGTGTCTATTTTGGTTCTCACTGTCCAATAGCTATGTCTCTGCAATTAAAGCTCTGTTAAGAGAGTAGGTATTTAGATAGTATAATAATAATAACAGTTAAAATTATGGAGAACATAATTATAGCAGGCACTGTTATGAGTGTTTTATATATTAACTCAATGCCACAAAAACCCTATCAGGGAGGTATTACTATCAACTCCATTTTAAAGTTCAGGAAAGTGAGGCAAAAAAAGAGGATAAAATGTTTAAGATTGGTTTTCTTTTACTACTACTACTACTACTACAGCTACTACTATTGCTACTAATATTACTATTACAATTAAGATCTCTCCTCTAACTAGTAGGCCAGAAATTGAACTTAGAATATCTAGAGAACTCACCTTCTTAAATGACATGCTATAATGCTTTTAACATGGGACTTGAAACAGGTAAGTTTTCAATAAAATTTTTGAGCAATGCACAGACTCACTCCTATGGGCTGCTTAGGTGTGGCTCAATTCCAGACTCTTGAGGAAGGGAAAACGGTCGTCTTCATCATCTTTAGGTCAACTTTACACCTAAGTGCTCCAGGGAAATATTTTTTTTTTTCTGAATCTATTTATTTCACCCTAGACCTTAGGATACCTTTGATTTAGACCATCAATAAAAAACAATTTTGAGATGCCATCAATGAAAAGTGATGTTACTGTTTTCTGGTACTCTGAGAAATTGTCAATATGTTCTCTATCACTGATCTAAAAAGAAATTGCTTATTTTTCCTAGCACCACCAACTTCAGCTGCCTTCTTGGGTGATTTTAGAAGGAATTCTTTCTTGAGGCAAACAATCTTTGTATTATTAGCACAAACTAATCCTTAGTATAATAAGCTTTAATTGCCTTTAATTATTTTATATCCGAATTACAATATACTGCAGGACATTTAGTACCATAATAAAAAATATTTTATTATAGTAGTTTATTGAAGTACTACGTTAAGCTTTAACTTCTGGGAATCACTCTAAGGTCTAACAGTGTTTGTAAATCATTCTAATCTTATGACGGAGGTTGAAGGTTCAATGAGATCCTGAATAGGAAGCAAAACATATAAACTTTTCAAATTAATTTTTATTAAAGCTTGGGGCTTTATTCCTACTCTCATCCTGCCAATCCATTCACTAGCCACATGGTAAACTACTTTCAAAATTAAAAATAAATTAATATTTTTATATTTCAACAGTAAAATAATTATATTTCTATCCTAAGGTATTCCAGCAGCTAGTGTAATTAAAGAAACATCAGCTTCATTATTATTAATCCTTAGGTATAGGTGGACTATAGATTTGAATGTTACAGATTTTAGAGCAAGATTGATTTTTTTTTTCAAACCCAAGACTAGAATCTATCTCCCTATAGCCTATTAGCCTATATCTCAGCAAAATACTCATTAAACAATGAAGGTTTCCAGGTATGGTGAGGGTGGTGAAAGAAGAATGTCATATATATTACCTAGGTTGGAGGGGTAGGTTTTAGTCACATTTCAATATTTCCAACAATTGCCTGTATTGAATGTTATCATTATGTTTGTATGTATATGTCTCTCACTCTCTCTCTCTCTATATATATACCCTCATTGAAGGGGGGAAAAGTCCACATAAAGAGACAAACTGGCTTCAGTAAATGTGAAGTGCAGAATAAGGACTTCCTTTAAAGCTTGGTTCCTTAGTATAAAACAGTTGGCTATACTGTTTCAGAAACCTGCCCCCAGGCTGTGTCATCTCACCAATGGTTGAAATATCCCTTGAAGGAAGTATTCTCTACATCAATCCAAGTTTGATCCAGGAAAACTGCTATAGTCTGATATCTCTTAAAAAACAATAAACAACAACAACAACAACAAACAACAACAACAACATTATAGACAGTAAATCAAGGAGGTTTAACCTAAAAACCTCGTTTCAGGCAACTAATGTCTTTAAATAGCATAAAGCTGTAAAAGAGTCTGTAAATAAAAGGTTAACTCAATTTTGCCACCCTGAACTACCTCATAAGTATTAGGCTATGCTTTCATTTGATTGTTCTCTCAATATGTTTTTTCTAAGCACCCTGAGCCTGTTTTAAGCCAAATTATCACTAAGCCACACTTTTGTTATACCTTATCTTCTGTCCATCCAATCTATGTGATTCATCTCTTTAAGGTCATTGAAATGTCAGTTCAATAAAGAGCTAATATGCTTTGCAAGGATACAACATTCAGGAAATACTTGAGATTTCCAATGCCCTATACTCCCTCTGCCACTCACCTTCAAGCTAACTCAATCTTCATTGTATTTACCTAAAAAAATCTATTGTGGGTTATTTTGTCCCTTTGTGTTTTGTTATTATTTTTTTTGTTTTATTATTAGTAAAGTGCATTAATCATGTCTTGTACTTAACAAGAACAGCTTTCAGATAATGACTTGAGAGTCTTCAGTTTAGGTAAGTTCATAGAAATTAAAATGAAAAGATAGAAAATAATGATTATATTTTAAGTAGCCATTACACATCGATCACTCCATTATAAATATATCATATGTTTTTACATTAAACTATTACCATTTGGTTGTTATAATCCTTCTTGTTTTAAAGAACAGGAAACATTCTCAGAAATGGAAATTATTGTCCCAAATCACATAGCTGGAAACTATATCAGCCAAGATTTGAGCAAGAACCTGAGTTCAAACCCATAATGCTGCCCACTTTGCTACCTAGCTTGTTTCACTACCTGCCTCAAACTATCTTCTCTGATGCATCTAGAAAACACTAACCACTAACAGATAAAAATCCCACCAAAAATTTTACATAAGATGTGAAAAATAGCTTTTAACTGTGTATCAAGGTGATAATCTGTCCAGATAGATGAAAGAAATGAATTTGAACAGTAGTACCATTATATATTAACTGTCACAAAACTGCAATACTTCAACAATCAAACTATACTTCTCAGACCATCTCCTAATTTGGAAATATCATAGAAAGTTAAGACTATGTCTGCTGAGTTTTCTTAATTCATAAAGTAACTGCTATTGTATCCCTTATACCACCTTAAAACAAAACAAAACAAAACAAAACAAAAACATTGAAACATAGGACTCTCTTACAAAAGTGGGGAAAAAATCAGTGTCTATCAAGAGGCTTCTTGTTAGGATTAAAATTTTATTCTTTATGATGTCAGTCGAAAAAGCATTTTTATAATTGAGTGAAAGCACAGTTCAAGAGAAGAGATCAGTAGTTTTTGAGGTACTTATATATTTTATTCTGCTAGAAGTATTAAGATATAATTTAATCTGGGGTAATAATGAGGTGGCAGATAAACTTCTCCACTAGAAAATTTGTTAATTTGTTAAATAAGGCTACTTGTTTTTAAGTTTGCTTTCACATTCTGATTTTGAAATCACAAATCCTTAGCACACAGTAATCCTTTGTGACAAGCTATTTCTCTTGCTAGTAAGGATTTTCACCTAACTTGTCTCTTAGGGATTTTTTTCTTTCTGAGTGGTGCGATCTTCCACATATGACAATGAGGCTGTGATTTGAGAGTAATTCCATTGGAGAATTCTTGTTTGAATGCAATATTCCTGGGATGTGCAATGCATTAACCCGTTGTTTGTATGAATAAAATTTACACAATTTATAGGATTGATTTCTAATCAATTAATTCCTAGATCTAATGCCCTATTGTAGCCGGGGAGAGAAAGAGAAGGTTTACATGATTAGAAGATTCTGATGGGAGATTATAGCAGGG
>NW_006438077.1:135242-140632 GCF_000325575.1 Pteropus alecto | reverse complement strand
TTGCTTCTATAACTTCAGGAAATTAAAAAAAATACTTAATAATAAGTCTGAATAAAAAATGTATGCCTGAACATGAAGATGGAAAACAGCTGTGATCTCTTTCTCAACAATTATTAGACTTCATAAACAGATGGGAACAAAGATGGAATGATGGACAATTAAATGCATTATTGGCTTTGGCAGATTCTAAATATTGCCAGCATTTCAAAGTTTGTTTGAAAATTAACCTGATAGAAACACTACATACATTTAATGAATGTCAAAAGTATATTTGGCAAAAAGTATTTAACTTTATTCTCCTCAAGCTTTTTCTTATTTTCCTTAGATTACTTTTGGTATGTCTGTTTTCTTCATGCCATGAAAAAAAAAAATAAGTCATTTGAAAAGGGAAAGACATGGAAATGATTTTAGAGTTTTTTTTTTTTTCTCTTTAATCAGCTACCACTGGGAAAGTTCATATTTGATACTGATAAAGAACTGACCTGTTACTTCATTTTAATGATTAGCTGGACTGCATTTTGTTAATTTGTTTTGAAAAAGATAAATATCTATGGTATCCTGAAAGAATGCAAATAGTCTACTTGTGTTTAATTAGTTTAAGTGACTTTCTTTTGTAAGCTTGTTTGAAGAAGGGTCACTCGGATTGCATTCCAACACCACCATCCCCAATCTACTACCTATTACTGGCACATGTGCTTTCCTATCATGTTGTGATATCCTTGAAAATAATACTTTAAAATGCATTTCTGCATTTGGCAGCTAATAAGTGTGAACAGGATTCAGAAAAGCATTATGTTACTAAAGATTAGCATCACCAAATGTAATGTTCTACCAGTCAAAACAGTGTGCGAATAAAGCGGTTGCAGCATGATTTTTTTTAAGTCAGAGAAAATTGTCTTCAATCATTCTTATGAATACTTTTGATTTATTTTTTATGCAATGTAGAAAAGGATACCTTCTTACTTCATATCCTGTGGCATGGTGACATATAAGACTATAGGGTATATTTTCTAGAAGCTGTTATATTATATATGGAGGCATAAAAAGGAAAAGGGATTACTGTGTGTCATAAAATAAATATAAACTATTTGAATGCACAGGATGATGCTTTTAAAACATGGTGCTTCCTTAATTGTTTACAACAGTGCTTGAACACATGCTAGATCAGATACTCCTGGCCCCTAAAATTGTATAGAAAGTTTTACTCTACATATGCATATTTCCCCCAAAGATTACTTTTATCAAATTCTCAAAGTTGTCCATGACACCAAAAAAGTAAAATAACACTTATTAGAATGGGGTGCAGAGGAGGATGGGGATATATAGTCATGTAGCCTATGTCTCCTTCACTTCAAGAGCTCATGATTTTACCTGAAAAGCTAATATGATCAAAGAGGTAAATATGGCATAAGATATTAGGTAAAATATGTTCACTTCTAAACAAGTGGCTTAGAGGAGAGAAAGATAATTCTGGCCGAAGCAATAAGTAACAACATCACAGATGAAACTTGAGAAGTAAAAAAAGCTAAAACATCCCTTTCAGGCTGCAAAGGTGAAGGATGCAGTGTAAGCAAAGACATTGAAACCCTCCAATACTGAGACAGTGTGTAAAACACCTATAAATTCTTTTTCCTATTCCAAAATAGCTGTGCACTCTCCTACTCACAGTTATATATAGATGTCCTGACTTAGGAAAGCTTGGCAGAAAGTTTTCCAGAGCATTAGTTTTAAGCTGGTGGTTTTCACAACCTTGCATTCAAGCATCCCAAAGCCAAAGTGACATTAAATTAATTTGAACCTTAAAAATTACATTTGTAATAAGGAGAACTAAAGACCATAAAATGAAGCTAGCACAACTAAACAAAAATCAATTTAAGAGGTTGTCCTTAAGACCTTTAAGGTGAGGAAGACCTTTTATGCATTGAGTATTGTTAAATCATTTGGTTCATTTCACAGTGACTTGCTTTTGATGAAGTCTAGGATGAAATGTACTTCACTGTCCCCATGCATAATTAATGTTATTCTATAATCTTCATCAGATAGGTCACCTCTGAATATAAAGCAACTGTATTTTTCCTGAATTTTCTCTTGTAAAGGATTCTCAAATCACACATGAGAGACTGGAGAGGAGTATCTGAAGAACTACTGTAAGTGCTATCCTTTAATGAACTTAACCTTACTATCATTCATTCATTTATTCAAACATTTATTCGTTCTTCCATTTATTACATCAATAAATATTTCTTCATTCCTGTATTCGGTTGCCTGAGTGCCTATTACCATCATGCACTATGTTAGGCACTAGATATATGAAGATGAATAAGACAGGTTCTATCCTTAAGTTGCTCACAGTCAAGTGGGAAAAGATGGCATACAAGCAGATAAATTAGAACATAATAGATGAGCTAAAAAGTCAAATTTTCATTTTTAAAGGATACATGAGTTCTCATTTTAAAATCTTTGTAGTAATAAAGAAAATAAACTTCAACGCAGTTAAATAAATCCTGGCAGGACAAAAGGACATACAATGAAAAACGACACTACCACTCCACATATTTAAACCCCTACCCAAAGGCAAACACTATTCACAGTTTCTTACATTCCTATCCAGATTTTTTTACATACATGGATATGCAAACAGATTATGTCTATTCATCTGCATCTTTCTTTCTTTCACTTAGAATATTTTGGGGATTTTTTCATATCAGTACCCACTCTTCACTCTCTTTAATAACTAAATGGCATTTTCATTGTGTGGCTAAGAGCTGCATTTACTTAAGCGGTCTCTTCTCATATACATTGTGTTTTTTTTTTTTTCAGTTGGTTGCTATTTCAAAACAAACATACAAAAAGGAACAGACTAACAAAAAAGCTTTGTTTTTATAATTATGCAACATATTCCTAGTGGTAAAAGTGTTGTATCACCGACTATGTGACTATTTGGACATATATTCTCAATTGCCTTTCAAAATATGGTTTGTTACAAGTTTATCATAGTACTAGGAAAGTCTAAAAGTGGAAGAAACTAATTCTTCCTGGAAGACTAAGGCATATTTGTCAAAGGAGTGGAATTTTAGTAGGGTACAAGTCCTTAATTTCCGGGCCATGGAAAGGTATCAATCCATGGCCTGTTAGGAACTGGGTTTCACAGCAGGTGATTAGCGGCAGGCTAGGGAGTGGAGCTTCATCTATATTTACAGACAATCCCCAGCGTTAGCATCACTGCCTCAGCTCCACCTCAGATCATCAGGCATTAGATTCTCTTAGGAACACTGGTCCCTGGTGCCAAAAAGGTAGGGGACCATTGGAGTAGTGTAGAGTAGTGTATTAAGAAATGAGTTCCCCCAGGTGGAGAATATATACATGGACATTCTAGGCACAGGAATGAAGTTGACATTTGAAAGAACATACCTATAGTATGCATGTTCAGAGAAATTTGATAAGTTCTGTGTAGAGTTTTGCTGCCCTAAAATACCATGACCTCCACTTATTCTTCCCTCCCTTCCTTTCCCTAAAGCCCTTGTAGCCACTGATCTTTTTATGACCTAAACAGTTTTGCCTTTTCCTTGGCATATAGTAATTGGAGTTATATGGTACATAGTCTTTTCAAATTGGCTTCTTTCACTAAGCAATATGCATTTAAGTTCCCTCCATGTTTGTTTGTTTTTTTTTATGATAGCCAATTTCTTATTAGAGCTGACTAGTATTCCATTATAGGGATGTACCACATTATTTATTCATTCACCTATTGAAGGACATCTTGATTGATTCTAAGTTTTTAAATTTTTCCCCCAGATTTATGAAATATAATAGACAATTAGTTGCTCATATTTACATTGTACAATTCAATATTTTTTTAAATTATAGTTAGCATACAATAATATATTAGTTTCAGTTGTACAGCATAGTGATTAGAACTCAGGTGATCATCGCATGAAATCTAGTACACCTCTTCCCCTTACATATTTATTACAACATTGTTGCCTGTTTTTCTTATGCTACAGTTTATATCCCCATGACTATTTTGTAACTATCCATTTGTATTTCTTAATCCCTTTGCCCTTTTTACCATCCCTCAAACTGCTCCTCCTGTATATTAGCCCTCAAAATATTCTCTGTATCTATGAGCTTGTTTTTGTTTTCGTTGTTATTGTTGTTGATTTTGTTCTTTAGATTCCGCAAGTACATGAAATCGTGTGATATTTGTCTTTCTGTTTCTGACTTACTTCATTTAGCGCAATACCCTCTAGGTCCATCAAGGCAATATCTTTTTCCATCATCTTCCTTTTAGTCTGTGGATGTTTTTTAATCTGAAGTGAGTCTCTTGTAGGGAACATATGTAGGGGTCTTGTTTTCTTATCCATTTAGCCACCTTATCTTTTGGTTGGTGCACTTAAATCTTTTCCATTTGAGTTCATTGTTGATAGATATGTAGTAATTACCATTTTTTATTCATGTTTTTAATACATCTTTTTTTTCTTCTTAAGGAAGTCCTGCCAACATTTTCTGTAATACTGGCTTGGTGTTAATGAATTCCTTTAATTTCTTTTTGTCTGGGAAGATTTTTATCTGTCCTTCATCTCTAATGATAGCTTTGCTGGATAAAGTATTCTTGTTTGTAGATCCTGGGTTTTTTATCATGTCAATATTTTGTGCTAAGCCCTTCTGTCCTGAAAAGTTTCCTTTGAGAAATCAGTTGCCAGTCTTATGGGTGCTTCCTTGTAGGTAATTAACTGCTTTTCTCTTGCTGGTTTCAAGAATCTCTCTTTATATTTAACCTTTAGCATTTTAATTATGATGTGTCTTGGTGTGAGCTTCTTTGGGTTCTTCTTTCTTGAGACTCTCTGAGCTTCCTGGGATTGTATGCCTATTTCCTCCACCAGGTTAGGGAAGTTTTTCATCATTATTTCTTCAAACAGGTTTTCCACTTCTTATTCTCCCTCTCTTTCAGGTAATCTTATTACATGGATGTTTTTATACTTAATTTTGTACCAAAGCCTCCTTCAATTATTATTATATTCTTGGCTTCTTTTTTATTGCCATTATAATTTGGTGACCTTGGCTTCCCCATCCTCTATCTTGGTGGTTCAATCTTTTTTTTTTTTTTTTAATCCACTCTGTTAATTCCCTCTAATATACTCTGCATCTCAGATAATATATATCTCTTTGTTAAAGTTCTCACTGAGTTCATTTATACTTCCCCTAAGCTCATTGAGATTCTATATAACTAGTGTTTTGAACTCTGAATCTGTTAGATTGCCTGACTCCATTATTTCTGGATTTCTGTTCTGTTCTCTCATATGGTTTCTGCTACTGTATCTCTCCATTTTGGCTGCCTTTCTGTGTCTATTTTTACGCACTAAGAAAAGATCCTAAGTCTTCTTATTAGT
>NW_006438077.1:118822-135139 GCF_000325575.1 Pteropus alecto | reverse complement strand
AGAGGCCACAGTTAAGATTCAGAAAGAAATCCACAGATACTCTGCTTCAAGAAATCCCAACAGAAACCAAGGTCAGCTACCATCAGTGTGTCTTGGAGCTTGCTCAGCAAGTTGCATAAAACTCGCCAAGGACACAACCGGATGTGGCTTGGGTAGGGCTGTGAGTTGGGGGAGGCGGAGTTTCAGGGAATCCTCTGGGTGGAGGGACCTCTGTTATCCAGTTTGATGATGTCTCAGCAATAGTGTCGCCTGTGCCTGCACACTGGAAGGTTGGAAGGCTCAACAGAGGAACAATGGATTCTGTCAGCATGTCTGCCCAGGAGAAAGCCTCACCTCCAATCCTTGTTCCGACAATTTAGTGTCCCCCTGTAAGTCCCTGGTGTTCCCCAAGCAGCTGACCTGGAGCTGGTGCTCTGAGGAAGCTCGTCTCTCACCCTGGAAGTGCGCTCACAGACATGGCTCTTTTAAGTGGCATCTGCAGCTGCTACTTGCAGTTGCCATAGCCTCTGTATCACTCAGTCACTCAGGACCAGGCACCCTCACATCCTCACCCCATCCTGCCTCCTCCCATTGCAGGGTTCTTTCTTATTTCCCTTTCTAGTTATAGGGCTTCTGTTCATATATATTCCAGGCAACTCTGTTTGATGTTGACTCCATGTTTCCATCACAACTTTGATATGGTCAAATGATCAGATGAAAAAAGCCTCTTTCATCTACACCATTTTGCTCCGGCACTCTAAGTTTTGACAAGTATGGATAAAGCTGCTATAAACGTTTATGTGCAGGTATTTTTGTGGATATATTTTCAATCCCTTTAGGTTAATACCAAGGAGCACAATTGCTAGGTTTAATGATAAGAGTATGCTTAAGTGTGTTAGAAACTTCCAAACTGTCTTCCAAAAATGGCTGTACCACTTTGTTTTCCCACAAAAAATAAATGTGAGTTCTTGTTTTTCTATATCATTATCAGGAATTGGTATTTCTTAGTTTTTTGGATTATAACAATTCTAATATGTGTGTAGTGATATCACACTTAGGTTTTAATTTGCATTTCACTGATGAAATACAGTTTGGAACATTTTTTGTAATGTCCATATTTCTCATTTGTATATCTTGTTTGGTAAGTAGTCTGTTAAGGTCTTTACCCAATTTAAAACTGACTTGCTAGTTTTCTAATTTTAATAGTGTATGTATATTCATACATATATATACTCATACATATGTATATATGTATATATATGTACACATATATATATACATATATACTTTTTTATTGTTTAATTCTTTAATGTCACCATATATTTCACCCCTTTTACTCCATCTACCTCGCTCCACCTCCCTCCCTCCTATTCTCTAGTAACCACTAATCTATTGTCTACATCCATGAGTCTCTGTTTGATTGTCCTGTTTGTTTGTTGCTTTTAGGTTTATATCCCACATATAAGTGATATCATGTGATTTTCACCTTTTTCTGTCTGGCTTATTTTGCTTAGCATGATTATCACAAGGTCCATCCATGTTGTCGCAAATGGAAGTATTTCATCTCTCCTTATGGCTGAGTAATATTTAATTGTATATATGTACCACAGCTACTTTATCCAATCATCTATTGTAGGACACTTTGGTTGCATCCATGTACTGGCCACTGTGAATAATACTGCTATAAACATCAGTGTGCAAATATCTTTTTGGATATGAGCTTTCAAGTCTTTGGAGTAAATACCCAGCAGGAGGATTGTTGGATCATATAGTAGATCGATTCTTAGATTTTTGAGGAAACTCCATTCTCTTTTCCATAATGGCTGTACCAATTTGCAGTCCCACCAGCAATGTATGAGGGTTCTTTTTTCTTCGCATTCTCTCCAATATTTGTAATTACATATCGTGTTGATAACAGCTATTCTAACAGGTGTGAGATGGTATCTTATTGTGGTTTTGATTTGGATTCTCCTAATAGCTAATGATGTTGAACATCTTTTCATATGTTTGTTAGCCATTTGCATGTCTTATTGGAAGAAGTGTCTGTACAGGTCCTCTGCCTATTTTGTGATTGGATTGCTTGTTTTTTTGTTGTTATTGAGTTGTATGAGTTCTTTGTGTATTTTGGATATTAGGTCCTTATTGGAGCTGTTGCTTGCAAATATATTTTCCCATTCGGATGGTTGTCTCTTTACCTTGTCGATTATTTCTTTTGCTGAGCAAAAAGCTTTTTAGTTTGATGTAGTCCCATTCATTTATTTTTGCTTTTACTTCCCTCGTCTTTGAGATCAAATTCATAAAATCCTTTTTAAGTCCAAGATCCATGAGTTTAGGTCCTATGTTTTCTTCTATGTAATTTATTGTTTCAGATCTTACATTCATGTCCTTAACCCACTTGGAGTTAATTTGGGTGTGTGGTGATAGACAGCAGTCTAGTTTCATTCTTTTGCAGGTGGCTTTCCCATTTTCCCAGCACCATTTATTGAAGAGGCTTTCCATTCTCTACTGTATGTTACTGGCATTTTTGTTGAAATATATTTGCCCATATAAACATGGGTTCATTCCTGGACTCTTGATTGTGTTCCATTGGTGTGTGTGTGTCTGTTTTTTTCTGTTGATACTATGCTGTTTTGATTATTGTCACATTGTAGTAGAATTTGATGTTGGGCGGAGTGATGCTTCCAATCTCATTCCTTTTTGCAAGGATGGTTTTGGCAATTTGGAGTCTTTTGTGCTTCCATACAAATCTGATGAGTTTTTTATTTTATTTCTTTTAAAAAATGCCAATAGAATTTTGATGAGGACTGCATTAAATCTGTATAATGCTTTAGGCAATAAGATCCTTTTAGCTATGTTGATTCTTCCAATCCAAGAACAAGGAATATCTTTCCATTTCTTTGAATCTTCTTAGCTTTATTTTAATAGGGTCTTATAGTTTCCACTATATAGGTCCTTCCCATGTTTCTTTAGATTTATTCTAGGTATTTTATTCTTTTTGTTGCAATTGCAAAAGGAATTATTTTTCCACTTCTTTTCTGACATTTTATTATTAGAGTATAGGAACGCTATGGATTTTTGAACATTGAATTTTTTATCCAGAAACTTTACTGTATTTGCTTATTGTTTCTAGTAGTGTTCTTGTGGAGACTTTAGGGTTTTCTATAGAGAGAATCATGCTATCATAAATAGTGAAAGTTTGACTTTTTCATGTTCCCTTTGGATGCATTTTAAGTCTTTCTTTTGCCTGATTACACTCTCTAGGACTTCCAATGCTATATTGAATAAAAGTGATGATAGTGGACAGCCATGTCTTGTTCCTGATCTTAGAGAAGCTTTTAGTTTTTCATCATTAAGTATAGTGTTGACTGAGGGTTTGTCATATGTGGCCTTGATTATCTTAAGGTACTTTCCTTCTATACCGATTTTGTCAAATGTTTTGATCATAAATGGATGCTGTATCTTGTTGAAGGCTTTTTCAGGATCTATTGATGTGATTATATGATTTTTTAATTTGTTTATGTAGTGTATCACATTAATCAATTGGCATATGTTTAACCATCCCTTTGCCCCTGAGACGAAGCCTACTCAATCATGGCATATAATTTTTTAAATATGTTGTTGTATTCAGTTTGCTAGTATCTTATTTAGGATTTTTGCATCTGTGTTCAGGAGAGATGTTAGTCCATAGTTTTCTTTTTTGGTATTATCTTTACTAGGTTTTGGTATCAGGGTAATATTGGCTTCATAAAATGCATTGGGAAGTATTGCCTCCTCTTCGATTATTTGGAAGAGTTTGAAGAGACTAGGTATTAAATCTTTGAATGTTTGATAGAATTCACTGGTGAAGACATCTGTTTCTGGACTTTTACTTTCTGGTAGGTTTTTGATGATTGTTTCAATTTCCATACTGCTGATTGGTCTATTTAGATTTTCCAGTTCTTCATTCAAGCTAGAGGGTTGTATTTTTCTAAGTACTGGTACATTTCTTCGGAGTTATTCAATTCAGTGTTATATACTTTTTCATATTATTCTTGTATGATTCTTTGTATTGCTGCAGTTTCTGCCATAATTTCTCCTCTTTCCTTCTTGATTTTGTTTGCGTCTTTCTCTTTTTTCTTTAGTGAGTCTAGCGAGGGATTTGTCAATTTTAATAACCTTCTCAAAGAATCAACACTTTGTTGCTTTTTTTTTTTATTGTTTTTTGTTTACAGTTTCATTTAATTCTGCTCTAATTTTGATTACTTCTTTCCTTCGGCTGACTTTAAGCTTCATTTTTTTCTCCCTTTTCTCATTTTTTAAGATGAAGCCTTAGGCTGTTTCTTTGGGCTAGTTCTTATTTTTGGATATAGGCCTGTAATTATATGAACTTTCCTCTTAAGAACACTTTTGCCATGTCTCAAAAGTTTTGATATGTTGTAGTTTCATTATCATTTGTTTCTATATATCTCTTGATCTCTCTTTCTATTTCTCCCTTGTCCCATGTATAATTCAGTAGCATGTTGTTTAATCTCCATGTATTTGTGGTACTTCTCTCTTTTCACAGTTGATCTTTAGCTTCAAAGCATTATGATCAGAGAATATGGTTGGTATGATTTCAATTCTCATACTTTTTAAGGCTATCTCTGTGTTCTAGTATGTAATTAGTCTTTAAGAATGTTCCATGTGCACTAGAGAAGAATATATAAGCAACTGTTATGGTATAAAAGTCTTTGGAAATGTCAATTATGTCTAGTTGGTCTAATGTGTAATTTAAAGATGTTATTTCCTTATTTTTTTTTGTTTCTGTTTGGATGATCTGTCCATATCTGACAGTGGGTATTTAGGTTCTCTACTATGATAGTGTTTTGGTTTGTTTCTCCCTTTCATTCAGTGAGTAATTGCTTTGCATATTTCACTGCTCCCTGATTGCGAGCATAGATATTAATAAGTGTTATTTCCTCTTGGTGCATGATTGCCTTTATCATTATGAAGTGTTCCTCAGTATCTTTCTTTATCTTTTTCATTTTGAAGTCTATTTCAACTGATATCAGTACCACTACTCCCGCTTTTTTCTGAATACCATTTGCTTGAAATATCATTTTCTACCCTTTCAGTTTGAGTCTATATTTGTCTTTGGAGTTGAGATGTATCTTTTGGAGGCAGCATATGGTTGGGTTTCTTGTTTTTTTTTTCTTTTTTTGATCCATTCTGCAACTCTGTGCCTTATTATTGATGAATTCAGTCCATTTACATTTCGGGTAATTATTGAAATATGAGGTCTTCTTGTAGCCATTTTACCTTTGGCTTTCTGGTAACTTCATGTTTCCATTGCTTCCTTGTCCTTGTGTTTCTGTTTTCTTTATTTTGGTTGGATTTTGTGGGTATAGCATGTGGTTCTTCTTGTTTTATGTTATATACTTCAGTTCTGAATCTTTGGTGTGTGGTTACCATTACAAATATGTAAAGAATATCTATCTAGCTATCTATCTATCTATCTATCTATCTATCTATAGTCCATTTTCTTCTGTGCGTGCCTTATCTTCTTTCCCCTTTGCAGATTTGGATCTTTGAATCCTCTTTTCAGTCATTGTTATCTCAATTTGTCCTTATGTATGCTGACTATTCATTATTATCTTACTATAGCAATTCTTTTCTTATTATTTAAGCTTATAATGCCGTGTTCTTAGTAAGGGTTGCACTCCTCTGCTTCTATTTTCCTGATAGTCACTTTACTCCTAATTATGTTTTTTTGTTTTGTTTTGTTATTTTATTTTAGATGAGCTGACCTCTTTCAGTATTTCCTGTAGTGCAAGCCTCGTAGTGGAGAATTTCCTCAATTTTTGTATGTCTGGAGAGGTCTTAATTTCTCCTTCATATCTAAAAAAGAGCTTAGCTGGATACATTATTCTAGGCTGGTAGGTCCTTTCACATAATAGTTTAAATATTTGATTCTACTCCTTTTTGGCTTGTATGGTTTGAACTAGAAGTCCGATGATCATCTAATGGATTTTCCTTTATAAGTTACCGTCTTCTTTTCCCTGACTGCCCTGAGAATTCTGTCTTTGTCGTTTATTTTTGATAACTTTAATACAATGTGTCTTGGTGAAGGCCTTTTTGGATTGATGTAATTTGGTGTTCTATTGATTTCTTGAATTCCAAGTTCCAGCTCATCCTTTAGATTTGTGGAATTCTCATTTATTATTTGTCTGAAAATACTTTTTAGTCCCTGTTCTTTTTCCTCCCCTTTGGTAATGGCCATTATTCTTGTTTCCTCTCCTGATGGTATCAGCTAGTTCTTGTATTTCTTTTTCATTATTTTTCATTCTTTGGTTTCTCATTTATTCCTTCTGATTTATTTCTAGATTTCTATCTTCGATATCACTCATCCTTCCCTCCATTTCGTTGACTCTATTTTTCAAGCTTGCTATTTCATTTTCCAACTTTTGCAATGTGTTTTTCATCTCCAGAAGTTCTATTGGGTTCTTTTTGAGGGTTTCAATCTCCTTGCTCTGCTCATCTAGTTGTTTTACTCAATTTCTGAAATTGTTGATTTGAGTTCTTTTGGATCTCATTGAATTTTTTCAGAAGTGCCATTCTGAATTCTCTGTCATTTAAGTTGCATATTTCTATGTCTGTAAGCTTATTTTCTTGAGATTTTTCTCTTTCTTTCTGAAATACCTTGTCACCTTGGTTTTTCATGGTGTTTAATGTACTATTTCTCCACCTGAGTATTAGTGGAAGTGTATTTTGTTGTTTTTCCAGAAAGAAGATTTATTATATAAAGATCTCTCTTTAGCCTCTGCAAAGAAGATGCTTTTCTTTTGGTTCCCAGTAGGTGGCGTCTAAGCCTCTTGAATTCCTGCTTTATATAAAGCCTAAATGTATTTTTAATTTTCTTGTAGATATTTAATCACACTTGCTACTCTCAGTTTCAGTCCCTGTCCATGTTATCAACAGTTTTGGTAGTGTTTGCTCAGATTCCCCTGGGGCTCCACGGTGATTGGTCTTGGGTATGGGTGGAGATGCCCTCTGGGTGGGGGGTGTGGACTGCAGTTCAGCCTCGGTTTTGCTACCGGTGCCAGTACAACTCAACTGTTGTTTCTCTGTGGTCCCTTCCCGCTTCTCTGCTTTCTGCCCTGAAGACTGGGCCCTGCCGTCGGCTGTTAGAAGTTCTGGCACTTCCAGGCAGGCTGATCAAGGAAGTCGCCCCACCTTCTCTTCCTACCCTCCTCCTACAAGGAAATCCAATGGTTGCAAGAGGCAGCTTCTTTATTTCTCTGAGTCTACCACCAGACACCCAGGGTTCTGACCTGTGGTAGCTCTTATGCACAGATCCACATTCAGACATGCTGGAGTGCAGTTTGTGTGTTTTTTGTTGAGTTTTAGATGTTCAGCTTATTGTTGTTTCAAGAGGAGAGACCTGGAGACCTCTCTCACTCTTCCACGTTTCCGAGAACTCTGATTATTTTGCATTCAAATAGCCCCATTGCCTAGAGAGGATATAGGAAGACAATACAGTGATTAGAATATTCAAGTTTTAACATTATCAAAGACCATATAGAGGAATACTTTGAAATATGTAGCAACAGATGTATATCTTGACATGTGTTCATTACTGATAGGAATACAATATTTAATATTTAGGAAGTATTTCCTTGGGTTGCGTATCTTAGATCTAATTTAGGTCTGGATTTCAAAGTAAGTCTTAGTTTCTGAAACTCTCCAAGTGAGAGTCTCTCCACTGAATCATTTCAATCTTACTCCACAACTGTGAAACATTTAAAATCATTGTATCTAGAGTTGTTACATCTTTAAATATTTTTGAAGAAAAGTGTGGATGTCATGTACTAGCCATACATTTCTAAAACCTTCCTTTATTCTATCTACCATATTGCATGCTTTCCTTACATAGAGTGGAACACTTGTAAGCTTTCTTACTTCAACTTTGTGACCTTCTCAGATGCTTTTAATCTTTCTCCCCTCTCTTGTATATGTGATTTTCAGTTGGCAAGGTCTCTGAAGATCCAATTCAATATCTATTTATTGGTCATGTAGTTAGTATCTGGACCCATATTAGATGACAAAGAAAAGGGTTGCCCTTAAAGGATGTGCAAAAAAGAAGAGATCACTTAGATACACTGCTATTGTTTGAATCCTAAAAACGTTTGTCTATAAGCATGTATATAAGTATATAAGAGAGACAAAGAAGATAATAATATAGCTTATACTATATGCTCAATAAATTTTGTTATTTCTTTCTAGTATAATTATATATTCTCTACCATATTTACTATTATCTATTATTTGTATTTAGTTGTTTTTTTTTTTTTAATTTGGATTACTGTTTGTTTTCATCACCTTTTAAGTTTGTTAGGATCACAGCCTCCAAAGAAACTTATTCCAATGCAACTCTGCAGAACCCTACATATAGTAATTTTGTCTTATGAAGTTCTCATGCAATGATGCTGTGGGTTATTATGAAGGAAAGTATCTCTCTCTGTTCATGCTATCATTATATCCTGGTTTTCTTTATTTGATATTTTTCCCATATGAGTGTTGCCAAAGCCAGAAGAGTAAGTGACCACATATGTGGAACATTTGAGGGTCTCAGAAAGGTATCTCTCTCTCATATATTGTCCCTCTTAATTTCCTAGCTTTTTTTTTATTCACATAACAATATCATATCCATTATTTCAATTGATTCCCCAAAAATAGATTCTCCTTTGACAAATAAAAAAAGGAGGTTCAGAAACTCAAATAGCTTATCTGAGACCATTTATTTAGTAAGTGTTGCAGCTGAGATTAAAGTTCCAAACCCCAAGCAGATTTCTTGATTCTAGTATTCTGTAATTTTAAAAATACATAAATTATGCAAAAGGAAAAATGGCCTATTTCCTAAATTTCCATTTGAAGTGAAAAATAATAGATATGATAAATCATTTAAGACCTATACAGCAAGTTCTTGAATAACATTGTTTTGTTCAACATTGTTTTGTTATAACATTGATGAAATGTCATAGGAACTAACTCTCATTTATATCAATTAGCTTATGATAAAACTGGTTTCATTATATGTCGCTTCTTTTAAAGTTGCAGAACCTATCAATGACCTTAAATGAGTACTTACTGTACACCAAATCATTATAAAAGATTTGAGTCTGTTTTTTCTATAAAATTTCCAGTTAGCTCAGGGTGCTATATCATTGGTTTATGTTAGAGATGTTATATATGGACCGGGACCTTGAGCATAAACATGTTATTAATTCATACATAAAAGTACAACATCCCTGCCATAGTGCACTCTTCCTGATATTAACTTCAATGTCAAGACTAGGGCAGTGTGATTGCTATTGCACTGGGCCCTCCTCTTTGGTGACGGAGGTGAGCTTTTCCTTTTCTGTACTTTTATTCTAAATATGATGTCATTTTCTCTCACCCCCTACTAATTTCATTCTTTCTTTCATTTCTCAGGACAAACCTCATTTGGTCAACTGCCTTAAATTTCTCATTTCTTCTCCAAGAGAAAAAAAAAAGTCAAGAAGGGTAACAGAGATGTGGAAAATGATTAGATCTCAAAGATTGAAATCTTTATACTCCATTTTTCATTTCAAACTCAGAAAGTATGATTAAAAGGTCTTAGTTTGTTTTTGTTTTTTATTAGGAATATAACACAGCAAAAAGATAACCCTCAGAAATATTTAGTTTAGGTAAAACACATTAATTTGAATCTAGGGAAAGTCAAAAATTTCATTTCCTCATTTGGTCTCTAGTTCTATCTAGGGAACTGTAATGATTCATATTATTGTTGATAGTCCCACTCTTTCAATCTTCACAACAGAAAGAAACATTGTCCAGCTACCTGTTCTATAGAGATGTATGAAAACTGGTCAGCAGTTCTCTTATTTGGCCCTACACAAGCCCCTGAGGTCTTTTTCTTTTTAGAGAGCTTAAAAGCAACTAGGACTACAAAATTTACCAAATGAAACACTTCATAGTAGATTTTTCCTGGAAGCAGAATATCAGTAAAGAAAGAAAGGTGAAAGCCTCTTGGACAATGTATATTAGTAGAGCCAAAAACTATTTAAAGAAGAGTTTCTAAGTGGGATACGTTTCTTTTGGTAGGTTACATATAATTTGAAAGTGTTAGTAGTGGGGAAGAAAAGGCTAGAATCGATGGTAACTAGAGAAAATAATTTTTACTGTCCTGATGGCTAAGTGGCAGGGTTTACTTTAGCACAGCATATCTAACAAACCCTTTATGGTCATAATGGGACCTTAAAATATCTCATGTAAAATTGTATTTTTGCCTTGAAGCACCTATTTTAATTTAAGGGTTCAAAGACTAGCTGTAGTTTATTATAAATTCTGTTGGTAGGGGAGGCAGGTCCCTGGACTTATTTAAAAATAGTTCATTGAACAGATTTCCAAGGATCTCACTATACAGTTAGAGATGCATAATAATATCAGTAACAGCTCATAGGAACATGAAAGAGGCCATGAACATTAGAATTTTTAATCTCTGTGGTAGCAACAAATAGGAAAGGTGAAAATGCTCTATGCATCATAAATTACAGAAATAACCACACCTCAATTTTTATGGTATGCAAATAAAATATACGAATAAGCAAATCTATATCTATCTAACTTAAGCTTAGATTATTTTAAGATCTTGACTTTAGTTTTTCAATTCTTTTCTAAAATGTCCTCTGGGAGTCCTGTTAAGATGGTGGAGTAAGTAAATGCTAGGCTTGCCTCCTTCCATGACTGCATTAAAATTACAACTAAATTATAGAATAATCAATTTGGGGAACCATCTGAAGACTACTTGACCATAACTCCTATAACTAAGGATATAAATAAGAGGCCACATCAAGACAGGTAGGAGTGGGAGATGCAAAACGGTCTGACCCCACACCCATGTTTGGGGGATTGAGCTTTGAGAAGGATATTTCAGCTGTGGAAGTTCTCTTGGAAAAGTAAGGGGTCCCAGCTCCATGATGGACTCCAAAGCCGAGGGTTCCCAAGCCAGGAAAGTGAGTCCATATAAAATCCGGCTATAAAAATCAGTGGGGATTCCAATCATGCATATGTGATGGAAGGCAGCTAAAAACCCAGATAACTTATGCACAGACTTACTCACCTGAAGTAATTGCCCTGTGTTCCAGTGAAGGGACAGCAGCTTTGGAGGTTTCAGAGACATGCAGGGAAATAGTGAGTTCTGGGGCTTCGGGGTGAGGGCTGAAAAGAAAAAGCCACCATGATCCTTGTAAGCCCTCTCCCTGCACATCTTACAAGTGGGCACCATCTTGCTTGTGTTGAGTTCTCCTCTGACATGTCCAAATCAGACATTTCATTAGTCTGGTGAAATCCGTTCACTCTACCCTGCTGACTCACTGGGACACCACAAACTCACAACTTATTGGAGGAATATTCCTGGCTAAGCAACAAGTCCCACCAACCCTTTTGGCAGGAGGTTCTTTCAATAACAATCGACAGAGGTGGCAGGCAATTAGCCCTGGCCTGAGCTGTAGTATTTCTTAAACAAATCATGGGGGTCTCTGGGCTGGAGGAAACAGGTAATTAGACTTTGTGTGATCTGAGACTTTTGCAAATGACTACAGGCTCAGCATTGGCAGAAAATCTGAACTGGCTCTAACCTGGGGAACACAACTAGCCCCAACATGGTGACTTCCTAAGAAACTTCTTCATGCGGCTTGCATACCACTCAAGGCTCTCTCAGCTGATGAATCTTAAAGGCATCCAGCAGGCAGTCTCAGGCCTTGGTGTGTTCTGAGCCTTTACTTAAACTATTTCAGGCCTGGTGCTGGTAGCAACTGGCCTTAGTTCACAGTATGGCCACTTCCACATGCCTCCAGGTCAACCACAGGCAGAAACCAAAAACAGATCACTTTGTAGCTCCTACCAGGTATCCCTGAGCAGGTCACAGGCAGCAGCTGATCTTGTCCTGCATTAGGGCTTCTCCCAAGGGGCCCCAGAATAAACACATCCAGAGGCTGGCTTCAGACCAAAACAGAGACCACCAGATTGGCATCACAAGTGGCGCACCAAAAAGGTGATCGCAACAGAAACATGAACCCATGGGGAAGAATCACACTCTATCTTGTTATCCCTGTGGGCATGGCCTATTCTCACTACCAGTAAGTTTGTGAGTCAATCCTACCCAAAACAGTAATCAAGGCTTAAAGTATAAAAGAAGAGCACACAGAACCCACACAATGCACATTCCTGTAGTGGCCAGTACAGGTGATCAAGTAGACTGTGCCACTGGGACACACAGATTACCTATTACATAAGGCTATCCAGCCAGGACTAGGAGACATATAGAATCTCTCTAATACAAAGAAACAAACACAGAGAAGTAACCAAAATGAAAAAATAAGGAAACATGCTCTCCCCCAAAAAACAGGATAAAACTCCAGAAAAAAAATAACTAGATGTAATAGAAGCAAATGACCTATCAGATGCAGTGTTCAAAACACTGGTTATAAGATTGCTCAATAAACTTAGAAAATAGATGATTTCAGTGAGTATGTAAAAAGAGATAGTAAAGATAAAAAAAAAAGACAGAAATCATAAAAAAAGGACAAGTCAGAAATGAAGAATATGACAACTGAAATGAAAAACACTCTAGAAGGAATCAACAGTGGAGTAGATAAAGATGATTGAATTAACAAGTTGGAAGACAGGAAAGCAAAAAAAATACAATTGGAACAGCGAGAGAGAGAGAGAGAGAGAGAGAGAGAGAGAGAGAAGAAAAAGAAAAGTAAGGAAAGTTAAAGGAATCATTGGGATAATACCAAGCATGACAACATTTGAATTATAGGGGTTCAAGAAGAAGAGAGAAAGTAAGGGATTAAGAACCTATTTGAAATCATAACATTAGAAAATTTCCCAAATCTGGTGAAGGAAATAGGCATAGAAGTCCAAGAAGCACAGAGCATCCCAATCAAGATGAACCCAAAGAGGCACACATCAAGGCTTACTATAACTAAAACGTTAAAGTTTAAAGACACAGAGAGAATCTTAAAAACAGCAAAAGAAAGGCAGTTAGTTAACTGCAAAAGAGTTCTCATTAACTGTCAGCTGGTTTCTCAACAGAAAATTTTACAAACCAGAAGAGATTGGCACAAAATTTTCAGAGTGATGAAAAGCTAGGACGTACAAACAAATCTTTCAATTAAAACTCAAAGTGAGTTATAAAACATCCCAGACAGGAAAAACTAAAGGAATTCATCACCACCAAGCATGATTACAAAAAATGTAATGGACTTCTTTAAAAAAATAAAACAGATAAAAAATATAAATATAAATAATAAAAGGGCAAAAACTGTGTACCTATCAACAATCACTTTAAATATAAATGGATTGAAAGCTTCAATCATAAGATGCAGGGTAAGTGAATGAATAAGAAAACAAGATCCATACATATGCTGTAAACAAGAGACTCACTTCGGATCAAAACACTCATACAGAAAGTAAAGGGATGGAAAAAGTTATGCCATACAAATGAAAATAAACAAAAAGTTGTGATAAAAATGTTTATATTAGACAAATAAACTTTAAAACAAAGGCTATAATAAGATACAAAGAAGTACATTTCATAATGATTAAGGGTTCAATACAACAAGAGAACATAATTTTAGTTAACATTTATGCACTCAATATAGAAGGACACAAATATATAAAGCAAATATTTACTGATATAAAGGGAGAGAATAACAGTAATACGGCCATAATTGAGGACTTTAATACCTCATTGAAACCAATAGACAGATCTTCCAGACAGAAAATAAATAAGGAAACAGTGGCTTTAAATAATACATTAGATCGGATCAGTTTAATAGATATTTTCAGAGCATTTCACCCCAAAACAGTACAATATATATTCTTCTCAAGTGCACATGAACCATTTTTTCAAGATCAACCTCATGCAAGGCCACAAAACAAGTCTCAATACATTTAAGAAGATTGAAAGCACATCAAGTGTCTTTTCAGACCATGATGGTAGGAAATTAGAAATAAATTACAAGAAAAAAAATGAAAAATAGACAAACACATGGAGCACATGGAGGCTAAAGAACATGCCACTAAATAAAGAAAGGGTTAACAATGAGATCAAGAAAAAAATCAAAAGATAACTTGAGACAAAAGAAAATGAAAACACAATGACTCAAAAGCTACAGGGCATAGCAAAAGAAAGCCTATGAGGGAAATTCATAAAAGTATAAACCACCTAAAAAATAAGATAAATCTTAAATAAACAACCTAACTTTACACTTAAAGGAACTAGGAAGAGAATGAAAAACAAAGCCAAAAGTGAGTTGAAGAAAGGAAATGATAAAGATCAGAGAGGAAATAAGCAAAATAGTGTCTAAAACAACAACACGGGTGACATCAGAAAAATGGCAAAGTGAAAGATGTCCTCAGATCTCTCCCCTTGAAACAATAGTAAGCTGAATATCTAAAACTCAACAAACAACACCCAAACTACACACCAGCACTTCTGAGCGTGAGATCTGCACGTAAGTGCTACCACAGGTCAGAAACTGGGAGAAACAAAGAAGCTGTCTCTTGCAGCTGGAGCTCCCTCCAGGAGAAGGGGGAGAGGAGAAGGTGTGGCAGGTTCTCTGAACAGCCTTGCCTGAGACAGCTGTGAGCTCCAGGCAGCCAAGAGCAGTTCCCAGGTATCAGGGCAGAAAAAAAGAGAAGTAGGGAGAGCAGAGAAGCAGAGACAGCAGAGAAACAATAGTTGATTAATAGCAGGCACATTTGCAAAACCGTGAGGCTGAGCCACAGCCTCCATTCCCCAACATAGAGGGCCCCTCCCCCATATCTTCCGAGAAGAAACACGACGGATCCCCAGGGAAATCTGAGCAAATGCTACGGAAACTGTAGCTAACACTGACGGGAACAGACACAGAGGGCAGTGAGGGTGATTGAATATTTATTAAAAAAGGCATTATTAAGATTTTATAGAAAGCAAGGATCCACAGGATTAGACGCAACCTACCAGCAACCAAAAGAAAAAGGTCATTTTTGCAATACACTAAAGAGAGACTTTTATATAATAAATCTTTCTGGAAAAAAAGCGGAATACATTTCCATTAATGCCCAAGTGATAAAATAGTCCATTAAACACAATGAAAAACCAAAGTGACAAGGCAACTCAGAAAGAAAGAGAAAAATCTAGAGAAAATAAGCTTACGGGCATAGGAAAATGAGACTTAAATGACAGAGAATACAGGGTGGTACTTTTGAAAAAACTCAGTGAGATCCAAAAAAATTCATATCAACAATTTCGGAAATTGAAAAAAACAACTAAATGAGCAGAATGAGTTCTTTAGCAAGGAGATTGAAACTCTCAAAAAGAACCAAATAGAAATTCTGGAGATGAAGAACACACCGAAAGAGATGAAAATGAAACAGCAAGCTTGGGAAAAAGAGTCAAACAAATGGAGGAAAGGATCAGTGATATCGAAGACAAAAATCTAGAAATAAATCAGAAGGAAGAAGAGAGAAACTGAAGAAGAAAAAAAAAATAATGTGAGAAAATTTTAAGAAATAGCTGATACCATCAGGAAAGGAAACATAAGAATAATGGTCATTATCGAAGGTGAAGAAAAGGAGCAGGGATTAGAAAGCATTTTCAGACAAATAATTGACGAGAATTTCCCAAATGTGAGGAATGAGCTGGAGCTTGGAATTCAATAAGTCAACAGAATATCTAATGATCTCAACTCAAAAAGGCCTTCTCCAAGACACATTGTATTAAAATTATCAAAAATCAATGAGAAAGACAGAATTCTCAGGGCAACCAGGGAGAAGAAAACAGTTACTTATAAATAAAGGAAAACCCATTAGATTATCCTTGGACTTCTCATCACAAACATTACAAGTCAGAAAGGAGTAGAATCAAATGTTCAAACTATTAAATGAAAGGAATTACCAGCCAAGAATAATGTACCTGGCAAAGCTCTCCTTTAAATATGAAGGAGAAATAAAGACCTTTCCAGACATATAAAAATTGAGGGAATTCTCCACTATATTACAGAAAATACTGAGATGGGTCAGCTCCCTTAGAACAAAATGACGAAAAAAAAAAAAAACATATTTAGGATTAAGGTGACTAGCAGGCTGATAGAAGCAGAAGATTCCAACCCTTACTAAGAACAGGGCATTATAAGCTTAAATAATAAGAAGAGAATTGCTATAGCAAGACAATAATGAACAGTCAGCATATATAGGGACAAATTGAGACAACGATGACTGAAAAGGAGAGGCTTAAAGATTCAAATTTGCAAAGTGGAAAGAAGATAAGGTACACACAGAAGAAAATGG
>NW_006438077.1:115482-118748 GCF_000325575.1 Pteropus alecto | reverse complement strand
ACACACACACACACACACACAAAATAAAATAAAGAAAACAGAAACACAAGGACAAGGAAGCAATGGAAACACAAATTTACTAGAAAGCCAAAGGTAAAATGGCTACAAGAAGACCTCATATTTCAATAATCACCTGAAATGTAAATGGACTGAACTCATCAATAATAAGGCACTGTGTTGCACAATGAATCAAAAAACAATACCAAACCATTTGCAGCCTCCAGGAGGCATATGTCAGCTCCAAAGCAAATATACACGCAAAGTGAGAGGGCGGAAAATGATATTTCAAGTAAATGGCATTCAGAAAAAAAAAAGTGGGGGTAACTGTACTAATATCAGATAAAATAGAATTCAAACTGAAAAAGGTAAAAATAGATACAGAGGGGTACTTCATAATGATAAAAGTAATCACGAACCAAGAATACATAACATTTATTAATATCTATGCTCTCAATCAGGTAGCACTGAAATACATAAAGGAATTACTAACAGAACTAAATGGAGAAACAAACCAAAGAAACTATCATACTAGAGGACCTAAATACCCCATTGTTGGATATGGACAGATCATCCAAATAGAAAATCAATAAGGAAATAACATCTTTAAATGATACTATAAACCAACTGGACATAATTGACATTTACAGAGCCTTGCATCCCAAAATAACTGCGTATACATTTTTCTCTAGTGCACATGGAAAATTCTCAAGGATTGACCACATACTGAAACACAGAGATAGCCTTAAAAATACAAAAGGATTGAAATCCTACCAACCATATTTTCTGATCTAGCTTTGAAGCTAGAGATCAACTGTAAAAAGAAAGCGGGGAGAACCCAAATACATGGAGATTAAACAACATGCTACTGAAGAATAAGTGGGCCAGGGAAGAAATAAAAAGAGAGATCAAGAGATACATAGAAATGAAAGATAATGATACTACAACATATCAGAACTTTTTGGACACTGCAAAAGCGGTCATAAGAAGAAAGTTCATATCATTACAGGCCTATCTTCAAAAACAAGAACGAGCCCAATGTTTCATCTTAAAAAGCTAGAAAAGGAAGAATGAATGAAGTCTAAAGTCAGCAGAAAGAAAGAAATAGTCAAAATTACAGGAGAGATAAATGAAATTGAAAACAAAAAACACAATAAAAAAATAAATGCAACAAAGTGCTGGTTCTTTGGGAAGGTTAATAAAATAGACAACTCTCTAGCTAGACTCTCTAAAGAAAAAAGAGAAAGGACTCAATTAACAAAATTGGGGATGAAAGAGGCTAAATTACAACAGACATTGCAGAAATACAAAAGATCATACAAGAATACTATGAAAAAGTATATAACAACAAATTTAATAACATAGAAGAAATGCACCAGTACTTAGAAATGTACAACCTTCCTAGACTGAATCAAGAAAAACTGGAAAATCTAAGTATACCGATCAGCAGTATGGAAATTGAAACGATCATTTAAAATCTACCAAAAAGTAAAAGTCCAGGACCAGATGGCTTCACCAGTGAATTCTAACACACATTCAAAGAAGATTTAATACCTATTCTCCTCAAACGATTCCAACAATCGAAGATGAGGCAATACTTTCCAACTCATTTTATGAGACCATTATTACCTTGATACCAAAGCCTGATAAAGATAACACAAAAAATAAAGCAGTAGATCAATATTTCTCTTGAACACAGATGCAGAAATCCTAAATATGATACTAGCGAACTGAATAGAGCAACATATTTAAAAGATTATACACCACAGTTAACTGGGCTTCATCCCAGGTACACAGGGATGGTTGAACATATAAAATCGATTAATGTGATACACCACATAAACAAATTAAAAAAATAAGAATCATATGATCATATCAATAGATACAAAAAAAAAAAGCCTTCAACAAGATACAGCATCCATTTATGATCAAAACGCTTAACAAAACCAGTATAGAAGAAAAGTACCTTGACTAATAAAGGCCATATGTGACAAATCCTCAGCCAACATTATACTTGATGGTGAAAAACTGAAAACCTTTTTTCTAAAATCAGGAACAAGGCAAGGCTGTCCACTATCACCACTGTTATTCAATATAACATTGGAGGTCCTACCATGTGCAATCGGGCAAGAGAAAGATATAAAAGACATCCAAATATGAAATGAAGAAGTCAAACTGTCACTATTTGTGAATGACATGATTCTCTATATAAAAACTCTAAAGACTCCAAAAGAACACTACTGGAAACAATATGCAAATACAGTCAAATTTCTGCAAATCCATAGCATTCCTATACTCTAATGTGAAGTATCAGAAAAAGAAGTAGAAAAAATAATTTCTTTTGCAATTGCAACCAAAAGAATAAAATACCTAGGAGTGAATCTAATGAAACATGTGAAGGACCTATTTAATGAAAACTACATGAACTATTAAAAGAAATGGAAGAAGATAAAACAAATGGAAACATATTCTGTATTCTTGGGTTGGAAAAATCAACATAGTTAAAATGTCCTTAGTACCTAAAGCATAATACAGATTTAATTTAATTCCCATCAAAACGGCATTGGCATTTTTTTAAAGAAATACAACAAAATAGCATAAAATTTGTATAGAAGCACAAAAGACTTCAAATTGCCAAAGGCATCCAGAGTAAAAAGAATGAGGTTGGAGGCCTCACTTTGCCCGATTACAAATTATACTATAAAGCGACAATAATGAAAACTGCATGGTATGGGCAGAAAAAGAAACAGACAGACCAGTGAAATAGAATCAAGAGTCCAGAAATAAATCAATGTTTATATGTGCAAGTAATTTTAGACAAAAGTTACAGGAAGATACATAAGAAAAATTAAAGCCTCTTCAATAAAGGGTACTGGGAAAACTGGAAAACCACCAGCAAAAGAATGAAAATAGACTGTTGTCTATCACCACATACAAAAATTAACTCAAAATGGATTAAGGACGTGAATATAAGACCTGAAAGAATAAAATGCATAGAAGAAAACCAAGAAACTACTCTCATGTACCTTGGACTTAAAGAGGATTTTATGATTTGACCTCAAAGGCAAGGCAAGTCAAAGCAAATATAAATGAATGGGATTACAACAAACTAAAAAGCTTCTGTTCAGCAAATGAAACTGTCAATAAGGTAAAGAGACAGCCATACAAATGGGAAAATATATTTGCAAGCAATGCCTCTGATAAGGCCCTAAAATCTAAAATATACAAAGAACTCATACAACTCAATAACAACAACAACAACAACAACA
>NW_006438077.1:97161-114994 GCF_000325575.1 Pteropus alecto | reverse complement strand
TATGCAAAAGTAAATTCAAAATGTATCGTAGTCATAAATGTAAACATAAAGCTATACAACTTCTAGAAGAAAACATCAGAAAAAAATGAGTTCTAATAACCAAATTTCCAAAGAGAAATGACTGAATCTAGGGCTGGGGTAGAGAAAACACAAGGTAAGCTTGAAACTAACAAAAAAATGTGGAAAAAAATAAGTATATAAATAAATAAATAAATAAATAAATAACAATACAAAATACCAGTGAAACCAAAATCTAGTTCTTTGAAAACAAGAAAAATTTAAAACTTAACCAGATTCATCATGAAGATAAGCGGGAGGACCCAAATAGATAAAATCAGAGATGAAAGAGAAGTGACAACTGACTCCACAGAAACACACACAAAAAAATGAAAATACTATAAATAAATAAATAAATAAATAAATAACAATACAAAATACCAGTGAAACCAAAATCTAGTTCTTTGAAAACAAGAAAAATTTAAAACTTAACCAGATTCATCATGAAGATAAGCGGGAGGACCCAAATAGATAAAATCAGAGATGAAAGAGAAGTGACAACTGACTCCACAGAAACACACACAAAAAAATGAAAATACTATGAGGTATTGTATACTAACAAATTGGACAATCTGGAAGAGATGAATAACTTTTGAGAATATACACTCTCTGAATATTGAAGTATGAAAAAAACCAAAAGTGTGAATCATTTGATTACTACTGATAAAGTTGAATCAGTTATCAAAAATTCCCAACAAACAAAAGTCCTAGACTACATGGCTTCACAGGTGAATTTTTCAAATATTCAAAGAAGATGTAACACCCTTTTTTCTTAAATGATTTCAAAACACTTAAGAAGATGGAATTCTCCCAAGCTGATTTCATGAGGCCATCAGTATCCTAATTCCCAAATCAGAAAAAGATTTTACAAAAGAAAGAAAATTATGAGTTGATATCCCTGATGAACATAGATGCAATATTCCTCAACAAAATACTAGCAAATATTCAGCAAAACTTAAACAGATTGTACACCTTGATCGTAATTTATTTCTGCGATGCAAGTTTGCTTTAAAATCCTCAAATCAATTAATGTAACACAACACCTAAAAAATTAAAAGATAAAAATCATATCATTCTAAAAATTGATGCAGAAAAAGCATTTGACAAAATCCAACCTCCATTACTGATAAAAACTCTCAGCAAAGTGGGAATAGAGGGAACATACCGCAACATAATAAAGGCCATAAATGACAACTCCAAAGCTAACGTTATAGTCAATGAGGAAAAGCTAAAAGTGTTTCCTTTAAGATCAGGAATATGACAAGAATACCCACTTTTACCACTGTTAGTCAACTTACTATTGGAAATCCTAACCATAGCAATCAGAAAAGAAAAAGAAATAAAAGGCATGCAAATCGGAAAGGAAGAAGTAAAACTGTCATTATTTGCAGATGACATGATACTATATAGAGAGAACCCTAAGGATGCCACCCAAAAAATCTGTTAAAACTAATAAATGAATTCAATAAAGTAGCAGGATACTAAATTAATATTTAGAATTTGGTTACAATTTTATAAAACAGTAATGAAGTATCAGAAAAAAAATCCCATTTACAACTGCATCAAAATCAATAAAATACTTAGGAATAAATTTAACTAAGGATATAAAAATTTGTATTTAGAAATCCATTTCATTGGAGAAAGAAATTGAAGAAGATACAAATAAAAGGAAGCCTATATATTGCTCATGGATAGAAAAAAAATTAATTTCATTAAGATGTCCTTACTACCCAAAGAATCTATAGATTTAATGCAATTTTTATCAAAATGTCAATGGCATTTTTCACAGAACTAGAACAAAAAATCCAAAAATTTATATAAAATCGTAAAAAACCTTGAATAGCCACAACAATCTTGAGAAAGAAGAACAAAGTTGGAGTTTTCACTCTACCTGATATCAAACTATGCTACAGGGGTAGAATAATCAAAACAGCCAGGAATTGACACGAAAATAGATACATAGATCAATGAAACAGAATAGAGAGCCCGGAATTAAATCCATGCCTGCATGTTCAATTAATCTATGACAAAGGAGGTACAAATATACAATGGAGTCAAAACAGTCTATTTTATAAATGATGTTGAGAAATCCAGATAGATAAATGGGGAAAAAAATGAAACTAAACCACTTTCTTATACCATATATAAGAATAAACTCAAAATAAAGACTTAAATATAAGACCCAAAGCTATAAAACTCATAGAAGAAAACATAGGCCGCAAAGTCTCTGACATTGCTCTTAGTGATATTTTTTATGACATATCTTCTTGGACAAGTGAAACAAAAACAAAAATAAACAGATGGACTATATCAAATTAAAAACTTTTGCATAGCAAAGGAATCCATCAGCAAATGAAAAGATAACCTACTGAATGAGAAGATATTTGCCTAGGATACATCTGATAAAGGTTTAATACCCAAAATTTATAAAGAAATCATACAACTCAACATCGAAAAAAACCAAACAATTCAATTAAAACATGGGCAGAGGACCTGAATAGGCATTTCTCCAAAGAGAACATACAGATGGCCAATAAACATAAGTGCTCAATGTTACTAATTATCAGTGAAATGCAAATTAAAACCACAATGAGTATCACCTTACATCTGTCAGAATGGCTATGAATGAATCAAAAAGCAAAAAGGTATTGGAGACTTTGTGGAGAGAAGGTTACTCTCATATACTTTCGTGGGATTTCAAATTGGTACAGCCACTATAGTAAACAGTTTGGAGGTTGCTCAATAATTTAAAAGTAGGGAGAGATCGGCAGAAACATGAAAGAGTGAGAGATGTCCCCAGATCTCTCCACTTGAAACAACAAGAGCTGAACATCTAAAACTCAACAACAACAATAACAACAACAAAACTCACACAAACTGCACAACAGCACATCTGAGTGTGGAATCGGTGCATAAGAGCTATCACAGGTCAAAACCTCGGGTGTCGGGCAGTGGACTTGCAGCTGCAGGAGCTCCCTGCAGGAGGAGGGGAAGGGAGAAGGTGCAGCAACTTCTTCGAACAGCTCTGCCTGAGAGAGCTATGAGTTCCATGTAGCCTGCGGCAGGGCCCAGCCATCAGGGCAGAACGGATGGCAGTGAAACAACAGTTGATTTTTACTGGCTGAGGTTGCAAAATTGAGGCTGAGCTGCAGCCTCCAATTCTAAACTACGAGGGCCCCTATCCCCATACATTCTGATACAGATCACTGTGGAGCCCCAGGGGTATCTGAGCAAATGCTCCTGAGACCATCACTGACACTGACAGGGAATGGAACTAAGGGTAGCAAGAGTGATTAAGTATCTACAAGAAAATTAAAAAAAAAAGAATTAATTCTTTATATAAAGAAGATATCCAAGAAGCTTAGATACCACCTACCGGAAACCAAAAGAAAAGCACCTTTTCTTTTGGTGCTTTTCAACAGTCTAAAGGAAGACCTTTATATAATACATCTTCTTTCTGGAAAAACAACAGAATACACTTATTAATGCCCAGGTGGAGAAACAGTCCATTAAAACACCATGAATAACCAAGGTGACAAGGCATCTCAGAAAGAAAAAGAAAAATCTCCAGAAAATAAGGTTACAGACATAGATATATGTGATTTAGATGACAGAGAATTCAGGATGGCACTTCTGAAAAAACTCAATGATATCCAAAACGATTCATATCAAAAATTTCAGAAATTGAAAATAAAAAAAAAAAAAAAACAACTAAATCAGCAGAATGAATTCTTTAGCAAGGATATTAAAACCCTCGAAAATAACCAAATAGAACTACTGGAGATGAAAAACACACTGAAAGGGATAAAGAATGAAATGGCAAGCTTGGAGTTGACCAAATGGAAGAAAGGATTAATAATATCAAAGACAGAAATCTAGAAATAAATCAGAAGGAAGAAGAGAAAAACTGGAGAAGGAAAAATAATGAAAGAGAAATACAAGAACTAGCTGATACCATCATAAAGGAAACATAAAAATAATGGGCAGTATTGAAGGGGAGAAAATAGAGCAGAGATTAGAAAGCATTTTCAGACAAACAGTTGATGAGAATTTCCCAAATCTAAGGAATGAACTGAAGCTTAGAATTCAAAAAGTCAACAGAATACCCAATTACCTCAACCCAAAAAGGCCTTCTCCAAGACTCATTGTATTAAAATTATCAAAAATAGATGACAAAGAAAGAATTTCCAGGCTAGCCATGGATAAAAAGATGGTAACCTATAAAGGAAAACCCATTAGATTATCATCAGACTTCTCAGCACATACCTTACAAGCCAGAAAAGAGAGCAATCAAACATTCAAACCATTAAATAAAAGGAACTGCCAGCCAAGAACAGCGTATCCAGCAAAGCTCTCCTTTAGACATTAAGGAGAAATAAAGACCTTTCCAGACATACAAAAACTGAGAGAATTCTCCACTATGAGGCCTGCATTACAGAAAATACTGAAAGGGGTCAGCTCACCTAAAACAAAATGACAAAAAAATACATAACTATGAGTAAGGAAACTAATAGCCAGAAAGAGGCAGAGTAATGCAATGCTTATCAAGACGGTGTATTATTAGCTTAAACAATAAGAAGAGAATTGATATCACAAGATAGAAATGAACATTGAGCATACATAGGGACAATTTGAGACAACAATAATAGAGGAACAAAGTGAAATAACAATGACCAAAAAAGAGAGAATACAAAGATCGAAATTCACAGAGGGGAAAAGACATAAGGCACGTGCAGAAGAAAATGGATGACCGCATATATATAACAATTCTTTATGTATTGGTAATGGCAACCACACACCAAAGATTCAGAACTGAAGTATATAACATAAAACAAAAAGAACCAGAGGCAAAACCCACAAAAGCCTACAAAAATAAAGAAAACAGAAACACAAGGACAAGGAAGCGATGGAAACACTGAGCTACCAGAAAGCAAAAGATAAAAAGGCTATAAGAAGACCTCATATTTCGATAATCACCCTAAATGTAAATGGACTGAACTCACAAATAAAAAGACACAGAGTTGCAGAGTAGATCAAAAACAAAATCCAACCATATGCTGCCTCCAGGAGATTCATCTCAGCTCCAAAGAGAAATATAGACTCAAAGGGAAAGGATGGAAAATGATATTCCAAGCAAATGGCATTTAGCGAAAAGCAAGCATAGTGATACTAATATCAGACAAAATGGACTTCAAAATAAAAAAGAAAGAAAGAAAGATACTAAGAGACACTTCATAATGATAAAGGGAATCATGCACCAAGAAGATATAACACTTATTAATATCTATGCTCCCAAACAGGGATCCCCAAAATATGCAAAGAAATTACTAACACAACTAAAGGGAGAAAGAGATCAAAACACTATCAGAGTAGGTGAACTAAATATCCCACTGCCGGATATAGACAGATCATCTGAACAGAAAATTTATAAGGAAATAACATCCTTAAATGACACATTATACCAACTGCACATAGTTGACATATATAGGCCTTCGATCCCAAAATAGCTGCTTATACATTCTTTTCTAGTGCACATGGAACATTCTCAAGAATCTACCACATACTGGGACACAGAGATAGCCTTAACAAATATAAGAGGGTTGGAATCATAACAACCATATTCTCTGATCATAATACTTAGAAACTATAAATCAACTGCAAAAATAAATCAAGAAGAACCAAAAATACATGAAGATTAAACAACATGCTACTGAAGAATAAATGGAACAGAGAAGAAATAACAAGAAAGATCAAGAGATACATAGAAATGAATGACAATGATAGTACAACATATCAAAATTTTAAGGACATAGCAAAAGCAGTCTTAAGAGGAAAGTTCATATCATATCAGGCCTACGTCCAAAAACAAGAACGAGCTAAAATCAACAACCTAACGCTTCATCTTAAAAAACTAGAAAAGGAAGAACAAATGAAGCCTAAAGTCAGCAGAAGGAGAGAAATAATCATATCAGAGCAGAAATAAGTGAAATTGAAAAGAAAAAGACAATAGAAAAAATAAATGCAACAGATAGCTGGTTCTTTGAGAAGGTTAATAAAATTGACAAACCCCAGGCTAGACTCACTAAAGAAAAAATAGAAAGGACACAAATTAAAAAAAAAAAATCAAGATGAAAGAGGGAAAATTACGATGACTGACATCACAGAAATACAAAAGATCATACAAGAATATTATGAAAAAGTATATAACACCAAAGATAATAACCTAGAAGAAATGCACCACTACTTAGAAAAACAAAATCTTCCTAGACTGAATTAAGAACTGGAAAATCTAAACAGACTGATCAGCAGTATGGCAATTGAAACAATCATCAAAAACCTACCAAAAAATAAAGGTCCAGGACCAGAAAGCTTCACCAGCGAATTTTACCAAACATTCAAAGAAGATTTAATACCTATTCTCCTCAAACTCTTCCAAAAAAATTGAAGAAGAGGCAATTCCTCCCACCTCATTTGATGAGGCCAATATTACTCTGATATCAAAACCTGGTAAGGATAACAGAAAAAAAGAAAACTACAGACCAATATTATTCATGAACATGAATGCAAAAATCCTAAATAAGATACTAGTTGAATCAAATACAGCAACAAATTAAAAAGATTATACATCACGATCAAGTGGGCTTCATCCCAGGGAAACATACACAGAGTTGGTCAACATATGCAAACTGATTAATGTGATACATCACATAAACAAATTAAAATATCGGAATCATATGATCATATCAATGGATGCAGAAAAAGCCTTCGACAAGATACAACATAGGTTTATGTTGAAAACACTTAACAAAATTGGTATAGAAGGAAAGTATCTTAACATAATAAAGGCCATATATGAAAACCCCACAGCCAACATTACATTTAATGGTGAAAAACTAAAAACCTTCCCTCTAAGATGAGGAACAAGGCAAGGCTGTCCACTATCACCACTGTTATTCAATATAACATTGGAAGTCCTAGCAAGTCCAATTAGACAACAAAAAGATATAAAAGGCATCCAAATAGTCAACAAAGAAGTCAAACTGTCATTCTTTGCAGATGACTTGATTCTCTATATAGAAAACCCTTAAGACTCCATAAGAACATCACTAGAAACAATAAGCAAATACAGTAATTTTTCTGGATACAAAATCAATGTTCAAAAATCTATGGTGTTCCTATATTCTGAAAATAAAGTGTCAGAAAAAGAAGTAGAAAAAATAATTCCTTTTGAAATTGCAACAAAAAGAATAAAATACCTAGGGATAATTTAACAAAACATGTGATGGACCTATATAATGAAAACTATAAAGACCTTATTAAAAAAAATCAAAGATACAAAGAAATGGAAAGATATTCTATGTTTCTGGATTGGAAGACTTGACATATTAAAATGACCGTATTATAAAGCATTATACAGATTTAATGAAATCCCCATCCAAATCCCATTGGCATTTTTTAAAGAAATAGAACAAAAAATCATCAGATTTGTATAGAGGGACAAAAGACCGCGAATTGCCCAAGCCATCCTGAGAAAAAAGAATGAGCCTGGAGGCATCACTCTGTTCGACTTCAAATTATACTACAAAATGACAGTAATCAAAACGGCATGATATTGGCAGCAAAACAGACACATAGATCAAAAATCAGAATGGAGAATCCAGAAGGAAATCCATATTTATACGGGCTAATAATTTTCAACATAAAAAGCCAAAAACATACAGTGGAGAAAGGAATGCCTCTTCAATAAATGGTGTTGAGAAAACTGGAAAGCCACCTGCAAAAATTGAAATTAGACTGTTGTCTATCACCACACATAAAAATTAACTCAAAATGGATTAGGGACCTAAATATAAGAACTGAAACATTAAAATGCACAGAAGAAAACAGAGGAACTAAGTTCAAGAACCTTGGACTTAAAGAGGATTTTATGAATTGACCTCAAGGGCTAGGGGAGTGAAAGCAAGCTTAAATGAATGGCACTACATCAAATTAAAAAGTTTTTGCTCAGCAAAAGAAAACCTCAACAAAGTAAAGATATAACCATCTGAATGGGAAAATATATTTGCAAGCAACACCTCCAATAAGGGCCTAATATCCAAAATATACAAAGAACTCATACAACTCAACCACAAAAAAACAAATGATCCTATTACAAAATGGGCAGAGGACCTGAACAGACACTTCTCCCTAGAGGACATACAAATGGCCATTGTATATGTGAAAATATGCTCAACATTGCTGGCTATTAGGAATATGCAAATCAAAACTACAATGAGATACCATTTCACACCTGTTAGAATAGCTATAATGAACAGAAAAGTAATAAAAAATGCTGGAGAGGATGTGTAGAAATAAGAACTGTCATATACTGCTGGTGGGAATGCAAATTGTTACAGCCAGTTTGGAAAACAGTATGAAGGTTTCTCAAAAAAACTAAGATTTATCTTCCATATGACTGGGCAATTCTTCTACTGGGCATTTACCCCACAGACTTGAAAGCCCATATCCAAAAAGATATTTGCACACCAATATTCATAGCGGCTTTAATCACAATGATCAGGACATGGAAGCAACCGAAGTGTCCTACAATAGGTAATGGCTAAAGCAGCTGTGGTACATATGTTTAATGGAATGTTACTCAGCCATAAGAAGAGATGAAATATTGTTATTTGCAACAATGTGAATGGACCTTGAAATAATAATGCTAAGTGAAATAAGCCCTAAAGAAAAATGTGAAAATCATATGACATCACTTATATGTGGAATATAAACCTAAAAGCAACAAATGAACAGGACAAACAAATAGAGACTCATGGACATGGACTATAGACTAGTGGTTACCAGGGAGTGGTGGAGGAGGGTGAAGTAGATGAGGTAAAAGGTGTCAAGTATGAAGAGGTAGGGGAAGGGCGAAGAAGAGTAAAGCTGAACAAGCCCAATCCCGTCTGATCTCGGAAGCTAAGCAAGGTCGAACCTGGTTAGTACTTGGATGGGAGACCACCTACGAAGACCAGGTGCTGTAGGCGTAAAAAAATAAAAAAAATAAGGGATTGTAAACTGACAAGGTCTTTGCAATCTGTGAGGTCAACCAAGGGTTGCTTATAAATAAATAAATAAATAAATAAATAAAAGTAAACCACTCTATGAATCAAAAATATAAATAAAAAATAAAAATAGAACTACTTTATGACTCAGCAATTACCCTTCTGGACATTTACCCAATGTGAACTAAAACAGTAATTTGAAAAGACATATGCACCTCTATGTTCACTGCAGCACTATTTAAAATAGCCAAGAAATGAAAGTAGCCTAAGTGACAATTGATAGATGACTGGATAGAAAAGTGGTAGTACACATATACATGAGAATATTACTCAGCCATAAAACATGAAATCTTACCATTTGCAACAACATGGCTGGACCTAGGGAGTGTGACTATTATGCTAAGTGAAATAAGTTGGCTAGAGACAGACGAATATCACTGATTTTACTTACATGTGAAATTTAAAGAACAAAACAAACAAACAAAACAAAAACAGTCTCATAGATACAGAGAACAAAGTGGTGATTGCCAGATAAGAGAATGGCTGGAGGGGGTGAGTGTAAGAGGTGAAGGATTAAGAATTACAAATTTGTGGGGGTGGAGGGAATGGTGTAGATGACATAGGCTCTGTTCATCCCTCTGGTGACCAAATCAAAGTCGTGACAGAAGCAAGGAACAAACAGCAAGGAAAAATTGTGTGGGATCTAGATGAACAAGTCATACAACTAGAGAGAAATCTAAGAAATCACCCTGCAACGGCAAATGGTAGGATGGGGTGAGGTCATGAGATTGCCTGGTCCCGAGCGGCTGAGTGGGATAGAGGCTGTTGCAGTGACAGCTGCAGCTGCAGACACCTCTTAAAGGGGCTGCATTCACGAGCAGACTTTTGGAGTGACAGACTTGCTCACTCTGAACACCAGTGCCGGTTTGGCTGCAGAGGGGGCACCAGGGACTTACAGAAGGACACTGAGTTGTTGGAGTGAGAGCCCAAGAGAGACTCGCTCTGTATAGGAGTGCCGCGGTATCCACTGTTACTCTGTTGAGCCCTTCCCTTCCCAGTGCATGGATTCAGCACTGACATAATGGAGACATCATCAAACTGGATAACAAAGGTCGCTCTGCCCAGAGGATTCCCTGTAACTCCACATCTCCCAACACTCAGCCACACCCAAGCCACACCCAAGTGTATCCTCTGAGAGTCAGGTGTTCCTGGATGAGCAGCACCTAGACACAAACTGGTGGCAGCTGGCCTCAACTTCTGGAATGGCCTTTTGAGGCAACTATAAGCACAGCATCTGTGGATTGCTTGCTGAATCATAACAGGTGTCCCTGGAGGGCAACAGGCTAGGGCTAACCTGGGCTTGCAGCTGAACCCCTCTCAGGACTGGGCCACTGGACACCTACTACACAAAGCCGCACTAATAAAATTAGGAGACTTAAGAGCTTTGCTTCGTACATAGAAACAAATGGAGAAAGGTAGCCAAAATGGGAAGACAAGAAGCAGAAACCATATGAGAGAACAGAACAGAGATCCAGAAATAATAAAGTCAAGTAATCTAACAGATGCAGAGTTCAAAACACTGATTATAAAGATACTCAATGAATTTAGGGGAAGTGTAAATGACTTCAGTAAGAACTTTAACAAAAAGATAAAAAACATAAAGTGGAAATGGAAATTATAAAAGAAACCCAGTAAGAAATGAAAACACATTATCTGAGATGAAGAGTATATTAGATGGGAAAAACAAGACTGGATAAAGAAGAGGATCGAACCACCAATACAGAGGATGGGGAAGCCAAGGACACTCAATCAGAATGAAAAGACAAAAGAAGACAAGACTATAATAATAATTTAAGGAGCCTATGGGACACTATTAAAGGTTAAAATATATCCGTGTCATAGAAGTATTGGAAGGGAAACAAGATGTTGAAGAGCTATTTGAAGAAATAATGATGGAAAACTCCCCTAACCTGGTGAAGGAAATAGACATACAATCCCAGGAAGCTCAGAGAGCTTTTGGGTTCCAAAACCAGGAACCCAAAGAGGCCCACTCCAAGACACATCATCATTAAAATGCCAAAGGTTAAATACAAAGAGAAAAATCTTAAAAGCAGCAAAAGAAAAGCAGTTAGTTACCTACAAGGGAGTAACCATACGACAGGCAGCTGCTTTCCGAAAAGAAATCATGCAGGACAGAAGGGCTTGCCACAAAATATTCGACGTGATGAAAACACAGGATCTACAGTCAAGAATGCTTTATGCAGCAAAGCTATCATTTAGAATTGAAGGACAGATAAAGAGTTTCACAGACAAAAATAAGCTAAATGAATTTTATCAACACCAAGTCAGTATTACAAGAAATGTAAGAGGAGCTTCTTTAAGAAGAAAAAAAAAACATCCATCAAAAACATGAATAAAGAATGGTAATAAATACATTCTTATCAACAAGTAGCTCAAATGGAAAAGAATTAAGTGCTTCAACAAAAAGATAGAGTGACTGAATGGATAAGATAAGAAAACAAGACCCCTACATAGATTGCCTACAAGATCCTCACTTGAGATTAAAAGACACACACAGACTAAAAGGAAGGAGATGGAAAAAAGATATTGCCTTGATGGACCTAGAGGGTATTGTGCTGAATGAAATGGGTTGGATAGAGAAAGACAAATATTGCATGATTTCACGTACATGTGGAATCTAAAGAACAAAATCAACAACAAAAGCAGAAATAAACTCATAGATACAGAGACAATTTAAAGAGATACTAGATGGGAGGGGAGTTAGGGGAGACCAAAAAAAAGGGCAAAGGAATTAAGAGGTACAAAGGATAGTTTCAGAATTGACATGGAGATGTAAAGTATAGCATGAGGAAGATGGTTAATAATGTCATGATGAATATGTAAGGGGGAAGAAGGGTATTAGATTTAGCCGGGTGATCACTTTCCGAGTTATGTGGATCTCTGATCACTATGCTATATAACTGAAACTGGTATGTTATTGAATGCAAACTATAATCGAAAAAAAAACTCATTTAATTCTACAATGTGAATACAAGCAACTAATTGTCTATTTTATTTCAATAAAGAAGAACAAAAGAATTACAAATTTGCAGTTACAAAATAGTCACAGGGATATGAAGTACAACATAGGGGATATAGTTAATAATATTGTAATAATTATGTATAGTTCCAGGTGGATACTAGACTATTCAGAAGAATTACTTCGTAAATTATATAAATATCTCACCATTTTGCTGTACACATGAAACTAATAGAAAGTAATATTGAATGTTACCTTTAATTTAAAATTAAAATTTAAAAAATAAAAATAATTAATAAACTAATAAAATAAAATAAAATATCTTCTGATTCACCCTCTCATCATTTTGTTTACTCAAAATGCAACTGTAGCTCAGACTTCAATAGTCATATTTAATGTATTTGAGAAGCTGAGACTTATTAATAAATCTCATGACAAAATGGAAGCCAGCCATTCACTGGAGGAATGCACACTGGACTTTAAATAAGGAGACAAGTGTCTTAATCTCTCTCTCTCTCTCTCTCTCTCGTTCTCTCTCTCTCTCTCTCTCTCTCTCTCTTCTCTCCCATTCACTTCCTCCCTTTCTCTCTTTTTTCTCCCTCAGTTTCACTTTTTGTAAATTAAAGAGAATCAATTAGATGTTCTTTAAGATCCTTTCCAGATATAAGGTTTTGTAATCCTATAGCTTTATTAAAAAATAAATAGCAAAGAGCAAGAAGTAGTATAGTATAAGCAATAGCCAGGAAAAATAACATATATTACTAAAAACAAAACAACAAAAATTTTACACTGATAACAAATCACAATAAAATGACTTTTTAATTGTGAAATTAGCTCATTGAAAGGAATAGAATAATAGTCATGTCCTATTAATATTAAAAATGTAACCTTTTGCTGTTCCATGTACTAAGAGGCACTACAGATTGCTATGTTGTTGTCAGTTGACAACTTGTAATCATAATTAACGGGAAAAGATTTAGCAATTCTATGAAGCAAGATGAGAATTCAAAGGTCATACACACAAGATACCAAGAGAGTGTACTTAAATAGGAGAAATAGTTGGTTATATAAAGATTTCTGCCTTACTAGGGCTGTGTGTTTACTGACCTTGGCTTTATGGTCCTAAATGGAAAAGATTTATAAGACAAATATTTTAGAAATATGTACTTATTGCCTGCACTAATGGCCTCAGTCAGGGTACATCTCTTATTGAATCAAGTAGGGTTTAAAAACAGAAATCTAGAAAAATGTATGGTCTTATCCTTTGTTCTTCCATTACTGTAAATCTTAATTGGTTTTAGCCTTTAGCTGTAAAACAGCAGAGTCATGTAACATCTGCAACCTGTGTTGAAAGAAGCCTAGTCTGCGGGTTGATTTCTGTGATCAAAGTTTTGGGCCACAAGTTCTTTGAGTCTAGAGGCTGTACCTTATTCATCTTTGTATTACCCACAGTCTCTTACAAACTATCTATCATAGTTTTATAAACTTAGGCACTAAATCTGTCATGTTAATCAATAAAGAAATACTTGAGTTTTCAGGATTCAAAGCTAGTAAAAAAAAATTGACTATTATATACTGTGATGAATTTTGGTGAAGACATAAGAACTGTTTGTAATTAATATATTAGGTGTCCAAAAGCACATTATCGTACCTAAGAACATTTGTAAAATTTCTTGGCTGTTTTAAATGTACTAAAAAAAATCCGGTTTACACAGTTACTTTACTTAGAAAATATTTGTTCTATGCAGGTAGTTAAAAAGGTAACCTATCTAATCTATGTGTAAGTTATTAATAACTTATATTAAGAGTGTTTGAATTTGTGAGATGCTGTAAATATCTGGCACTAAATCTTACATGTTGAGGGAAGTTTGGTTGGGAAAGGCAATCTCATGTATACAGTCTTTTGATCCACACTCAGCTATAAAAGAATAGGCTTTAGGCCTGGAAAACTTTCTCACCAAGAAATTAAAAGCCCATAGAGCATTTTCTAGCTTATCATCTTGTAGAAATATCTTTCCCTGATTATTCCTCTGTTCTGCTTAAGCAAGTACTTCAATGGCTCTCAGGCACACTCTCAGCTTTCAGAATTTCAGACTCCATTGGGAAGAAGAGTATTCATTCAGCTGAGGCACGAGAGTGGTGTGCATAAGCCAATTGCTCTGTTTTGGCTGCCGGGTCACCTGCTGGCCATGAGAGACTGACATACAGTATTGGAATTGATTTTTCTCTGTCTCTTCTCTAGTAAATGCTCTGTTCATCTAGTGTTTGACTTTGTTGTGTTTTCCTTGGTGACTCTGATATCAAGATGTGGTGTACAGAAGTGTTTGGAATTCTATATCTAATGGATGGCATTGTGATGATATTTGCTAATCATTTATGTAGTTGAAGTCCTTCCCTGGCATTGTTTACCAATACATGGTGTTCTTCTAAACAATTATAGATAGTGATGATGAGAAAACATTAATGCAAATTATAACGGTAATTATAAGGTTTTCAAAAGTCAAGTACCACTGTCTAAATATAAAACATCTTCCTTTGTTAAGAAATCAATTTCTTAAAGATTCATTTAAGTGTAAACTAGAAACAGTATAAATAGTCAAAAGCTTTAGTTTAAAGTGTATAATAATTAATCATAAAGGGTAAGAATAACAAATTGGAAATATCCATATTTTTCTTGAATTCACAATACAGAAACTATAAAATTAGTTGTCTTATTTAATGCTTAAAATGTTAAACTTGGGAAGCAGCCATGAGACATCATTTTTACGTCCCTCCTTAATTGATGGCAAAGTCTTTTCCATATTTAATTGGCTGCCTTATATATCTTCTTCAGGTTCAGCATTAATGTTCTCAGAAGTCTCAAAGTTTGGAAGAGCCAAAGAAGCCACTAGATTAGAGCCAATGCGTCCTTGCCAAACTCAAGCACCTAATTAAGATTTCTAAACATGTATTAAATATTTATCTCATTTTCGAGAAAAATATCATGAGGACTAGAAATTTTAAGATCTATTTTTTTAGCACGCTCATATCTTGCTTTCTATTTCTTATTACATAAGTGCATTAGAAAAGTACTGGTTAAGAAAGTTTAGACTTCTATGGAGTGCTTTCTTATCCCACCCCTTTTCCATTTAATCATGTATCATTTTTGATACTAAATCAATAAAACTACCAATAATGAATATAATCAATTTAACTTTTGATGAAAACTTTGTTGTGAAAACTGATATGGGAAATGCTTATTTATGACATTCAAGGAAAGAAAATTGCATAAGGGCTTGCAAAAATAGCATAATTTCTTAGAACCCGATGTAAGATGGAACACAATGGGATTTTTAAAGGGCTTTAATATCATTGCAGCCACTCCAGAGGTATTTTAAAATATCTTCCATGGCTATTTCCGCATTTCTATAAATGATTCTTAATTTCATTCCTCCCTATGTAGAGTATTAATGGAAGATGGTGATATTTCAAGCAAATATCGTTCAGAGAAAAGCAGGAGTATCCATACTAATATCAGACAAAATAGACTTCAAAATAAAAAAGGTAAAGAAAGATACTGAGGGACACTTCATAAAGATAAAGGGAATCATGCACCAACAAGACATAACACTTATTAATATCTATGCTTCCAATCAGGGAGCCCAGAAATATGTAAGGCAATTACTAACAGAACAAAAAGAGAAACAGATCAAAACATTATCATAGTAGGTGTCCTAAATACACCACTGTTCCATGTGGACAGATCATTCAAACAGAAAATCATAAAGAAATAATATTCTTAAATGATATATTATACCAAGGTACATAATTGACATTTACAGAGCCTTTCATCCCAAAACAGCTGCTTGTACATTCTTCTCTAGTACATATGGAACAATCTTAAGAATTGACCACATACTGGAACAGAGAGAAAACCTCAACAAATACAAATGGTTTGATATGATAACGACCGTATTCTCCAATCATAATGCTTTGAAGCTAGAGATCAACTGTAAAAAGAAAGCGGGGAGAACCACAGATACATGGAGATTAAACAACATGATACTAAAGAATGACTGGGTCAGAGAAGAAATAAAAAGAGAGATCAAGAGATACATAGAAATCATTGCTAATGATAGTACAACATATCAAAACTTTTGGGACATGGCAAAAGCAGTCATAAGAAGAAAGTTCATATCACTACAGGCATATCTCAAAAAAAAAAAGAGCCCCCCAAAAAACTCAACCTAACCGTTCATCTTAAAAAAAAACTGAGAAAAAAGAAACTAGAAAAAGAACAAATGAAGTCCAACATCAGCAGAAGATAAAAATAATCAAAATCAGAGCAAAATTAAATAAAATTGAAAACAAAGCCACCCCACCAATAAATGAATGAATGAATGAATGTATGAATGAATGAATAAATAAATAATAAACATAACAAAGTTCTGATTCTTTGAGAATTTTAATAAAATTGACCACCCTCTGGCTAGACTCACTAAAGAAAAAAGAGAAAAGACACAAATAAACAAAATCAAGGACAAAAGAGGAGAAATTACTGCAGACATTGCAGAAATACAAAGGATCATACAAGAACACTTTGAAAAAGTATTGAACACCAAATTTAATAACCTATAAGAAATGGACAAGTACATGGAAGGATACAACCTTCCTAGAGGGAATCAAAAAGAACTGGAAAATCTAAAGAGCCCAATAGCAGAATGGAAATTAAAACAATAATGAAAAACCTACCAAAAAATAAAAGTCCAGGACCAGATGACCACCAGAGAATTATACCAAACAATAAAATAAGATTAAATACCTATTCTCCTCAAACTCTTCCAAAAAATCAAGAGGATGCAATACATCCTAACTCATTTTATGAGGCCAATATTACCCTGATACCAAAATCTGAGACAGATAACAAAAAAAGGAAACTACAGACCAATATCTCTCACGAACACAGATGCAAAAATCCCAAATAAGATACTAGCAAACTGAATACAGCAATGTATTAAAAAGATAATAACCATGATCAGGTGGGCTTCATCCCAGGGGCACAGGTATGGTTTGAACATACGCAAATCGATTAATGCGATACACCACATAAATTAAAAAATAAGAATCACATGATCATATCAATAGGTGCAAAGAAAGCCTTTGACCAGATACAGCATCCATTTATGATCAAAACAGTTAACAAAATAAGTATAGAAAGAAAGTTCTTTAACATAATAAAGGCCATATGTGACAAACTCTCACCAACATTATACTTAATGGTGAAAAACTAAAACCTTTCCTCTAAGATCAGGAACAAGACAAAGCTGTCCACTCTTGCCGTTGTTATTCAGTATAACATTGGTGGTCCTAGCGTGTGCAATCAGGCAATAGAAAGGCATCCAAATAGGAACCAAGATGTCAAACTGTTACTATTTGCAGATGACATGATCGCCTACATAGAAACCCTGAAGACTCCATGAAAACACTACTAGAAATAATAAGCAAATACAGTTTATGTAAGAAAAATTTTTCCGGGTACAAAATCAATGTTCTAAAACCCACAGCATTCCTATACTTTAATAATGAATTGCCAGAAAAAAGAAATGGAAAAAATAATTCCTTTTGTAATTCCAACGAAATTAATAAGATACCAAGGAATAAATTTAACGAAACATGTGAGAGACCTAATGATGAATATTATAAGACCTTTTTC
>NW_006438077.1:91830-97121 GCF_000325575.1 Pteropus alecto | reverse complement strand
GGAAGAATCAACAAAGTTAAAGTGACCATACTACCTAAAGCACTATACAGATTTAATGGAATTTCCTTCAAATTCTCATCTTCAGTTTTTAAATAAACAGAAGAAAAAAATCATCTGATTTGTATGGAAGCACAAAAAAAAACCAAATCACCAAAGCCTTCCATAAAAAAGAACACTGGAGGCATCGCTCTGCCCAACTACGAATTATACTACAAAGTGACAATAAAACAGCAGGGCAGAAAAACAGACACACAGACCAGTGAAACAGAATCTAGAGTCCAGAAGTAAACCCGTGTTTATATGGGCAAATAATTTTCGACAAAACTGACAAAAAGAAACAAACGAAAAAAAATCTCTTCAATAAATGGTGCTGTAAAAACAGGAAAGCCACCTGGAAAAGAATGAAACTAGACTGTTGTCTATCATGACACACCAAAATTAACTCAAAATGGATTAAGGACCTGAATATAAGATGTGAAGCCATAAAATGCATCGAAGAAATATAGGAACTAACCTCGAGGACCTTGGAGTTAAAGTAGATTCTATTAATTTGAACTCAAAGGCAAGGGAAGTAAAAGCAAAAATAAATGATTGGAATTACATCAAACTAAAAAGCTTCTGCACTGTCAACCAAAAGAAACCGTCAACAAGGTAAAGAGTCAACCATCCAAATGGGAAAATGTATTTTCAAGCAATGCTTCTGATAAGGGCCTAATATCCAAAATATACAAAGAACTCATACAACTCACTAAGAACAAAACACAAACGATCCGATCACAAAATGGGCAGAGAACCTGAACAGACATTTCTTCCAAGAAGACATACAAATGGCCTATGAACATTTGAAAGTTTGCTTGACGTTGCTAGCTATTAGGGAAATGCAAAGCAAAACCACAATGAGATGCCACCTCACACCTGTTAGAATAGCTGTTATTAGCAAGACAAGTAATAACTAGTGTTAGAGAGGTTGTGGGAGTAAAAGAACCCTCATACACTGCTGGCGGGACTGCAAATTGGTACAGCCACTACCGAAAACAGTATGGAGGTTCCTCAAAAAACTAAGAATTTATCTACCATATGATCCACCAATCCCTCTACTGGGTATTTACCCCAAAGACTTAAACACCCATATCTAGTAAGATATTTGTACACACATGTTCATAACATCATTTTTCTCAGTGGCCAAGGCATGGAAACAACCGAAGTGTCCTCCAACAGACGATTCGATAAAGACGCAGTGGTACATATATACAATGGAATATTACTCAGCCATAAGAAGAGATGAAATATTGCCATTTGTGACAACGTGAATGAACCTTGAGATGATGATGCTATGAGAAATAAGCCAGACCAAAAAAGTTGAAAACCATGTGATATCACTTATATTTTGGATATAAACTTAAAAGCAAAGAACGATTAGGACAATCAAACAAAGAATCATAGACATGGACAATAGACTAGTGGTTACCAGAGAGTAGGGGAGGAGGGGGAAGAAGGGAGATTGATTATGTAATAGGGGTCGAATATGTGGTGAGAGAAAAAATCTAACTATGGTCAGTGAACACACAACACAATACACACACACACACATATATATATATACATATATATACACACACACATATGTATGTATATGTATACGTATGTGTATATGTATATGCACATGTATATATGTGTTTGTATATATCTTACTGTTAAATTGAACACTTGAAACCTGTTTTTGTTAACCAGTGTCACCATAATAAAAATTAATTTAAAAAATGGTATAAAAAAAGAAAAAAACATTCGTGATCTGTATCAGCCTTGGATATGAAAGTGGAGAGTTCTGTATTAAATTGAAACTTTTTAAGCTGTCTCTATATCGGGTTACTCAATATACATATACGTATGTGTATACATATATATACACATACGTATATGTATATTATATATATATACACATATATATATACATACACATACATATATAACATATATATTTAAATTTATAAATGAATGAGTGAATGAAATGAAGGAATAAATAGAGGACCCAGTAAGTTCCTTATCTTTCTTATTTTTACCCTCCTGCCCCACCTGCAGGTACTCCTACAAGACTGGGTCCAATTAGAGCAAGTTCCTCTTTTGCAGCAACTTTTTTAGGGTTATCCCAGTAACAAAACCTAGCCTAAATATATATATTTTTTTACTAAATATACATATATATTACTAAATTATAAAAGCAAGTTACATTGTGGAGAAAAATAATCTTCCAACCTGTTTTACAGATGTTTTAATTGAATATCATTTTTGAGGAAATGTAAGCAAATGAAAGGGGTCATCTCAATACATTAAAATAATCTGTGTATATTGTTTGAATGTTAAAATAATATAGAATTAAACAATTATTGACATCAAAATAGTTCAAAATCTTGGGCGTTACAATTAGTTTTTTTCTCTGGCATTATCATGGACATTCCTAATACATAGAACTGGAGGGACTTGTAGAGTAAGACAGCGGCCCCCAACCTTTTATGCACCAGGGACCTGTGCTCCTATGAGAATCTAATGTCTGATGATCTGAGGTGGAGCTGAGGTGATGGTGATGCTAGAGCTGGGGAGTTGCTGCAAATACAGATGAAGCTTTGCTTGCTTACCTGTGACTCACCTCCTGCTGCACGGCCTGGCTCCTAACAGGCCACGGACTAGGCTAAAAAATTCTCAGTTTTTCATTCCTACTGCCTTTTTAAGGAAGATGCTAGTTAATAGAACAAGTCATACCAACTCAGAGGTAGAAATCAGACCTATTATAGTACCATGGTATTATGTTTTCTAACAAAATATCTTTTTACTTGCTTTGCCTAATTCTATTTTAAATGCTCTGTAAATAGCTCACAGGGCAGTGCTTGTAGCTCTTACCTTGATGTAACTGATTCCTTTCTTAATTAAATTTTACAACAGCTTGGATCTGAAAAATAATCTATTGTTCCCCAGTTAAAATTAGAAATGACTGATATGTCCAAGTGCATACTTTCTGGTCCATACAAATTGATGGCTATTTCTACAGAAAATGAATATACTGGATGACTAAGCCTATTTTATTTCAAACAAGATAACATTCACCTTTTTTAAAAAAGGCTTTTTTTTTTAGAGCAGTTTAAGGTTTACAATAAAATTGAAAGGAAGGTACAGATATTTCTCATATTCCTCATACCCCCACACATGTATAGTTTCCTATATTATTAACATCACTCATCAAAATAGTACATTTTTTACTAAGGATGATACATCCAAATCACTCAATGTCCATAGTTTACCTTAGGATTTACTCCTGGAATTTTACATTCTATGAGTTTGGACAAAAGTATAATGTATATTCATTTTTATATTATCATGAAGAATATTTCAGTGTCCTAAAAATTCTCTGTGCTTTGCCTATTCATCCCTTATCCTTAACTCCTGACAATCATTGATCTTTTTATTATCTCCATAGTTTTGCCTTTTCCAGAACGTCATATTGTTGGAATCATAGAGTATGCAGTCTTTTTAGATTGACTTCTTTAATCACCTAGTAATATGCATCGAAAGCCCATCTTTGATTATGGTCTGATAGATCATTTCTTTTTAATGCTGAATAATATTCCACTATCTGGATATACCACAGTTTATTTATTCATTCATCTACTGAAGAACATCTTGGTTGTTTCCAAGTTTTGGCAAGCATAAATAAAGCCACTATAAACATTTGAGTGCAGGTTTTACGTGTATATAAGTTTTCATCTCCTTTGGGTAAGTGCTAAGGAGCATGATTGTTGGATCCTATGGTAAGAGTATGTTTAGTTTTGTAAGAAATTACCAAATGTTTTCTAAAGTGGCTGTGCAATTTTTCACTCCTAGCAGCAATGAATGAAAGTTTCTTTTGCTCCACATCCTTGTCAGCATTTGATATTGTCAGTGTTCTGAATTTTGACCATTCTAATAGGTGTGTAGTGATATCTCATTATTGTTTTGTTTTGTATTTTCTTGATGACATATGATATGTAAAATCTTTTCATATGCTTATTTGCCATAGATGTATCTCCTTTGGTGAGGAGTCAAAGTCTTAGGACCATTTTTCAGTTTTTATTATAGTTTTTCTTATAGTTAAGTTTTAAGAGTTTCGTGTGTGTGTGTGAGTGTGTGTGTGTGTGTGTGTGTGTGTGTGTTTATGTGTGTGTTTTGAATTACAGTCCTTTATTAGATGTATCCTTGGCAAATATTTTCTCTCTGTCTGTGGATTGTCTTCTAATCCTTTCTTTCACTAGTTATTAAATTTATTTTACTAATATTTAACAAACATATATTAAAAAGTACAGTGAAAGATTCCAAACTTATTCACACTTCCTCTTTCCAAAAGGCTTATAGTCTGGTAGAGAGAGGTAGGTATTTATTCATTGAACTTTTTAACAAGTGCTTCCTAAGTGTTAGAAACACATATCCAAAGATATGCAGATATATTACACATGATCCCTACACTTATAAAGTTCTTAGTAATCCTGGATATATTTTAATACTCTCTTTACCTTAATTTTGTCTTATATTTCACTACAATTTCATGTTAAGAAATGCTGCAAAAAATAAGGTGATATTTTTGGATTGTCATTATGATAAAAATTGATTATGATTGAGTAAAAAATAGTGGACAAATATTCAATTTTCAGAGTACTATTTTATGGATTTATGGCTAATAACTTTCCAAGATAATTTCATAATGCTTGGTTATCCAGAATAAACTTAGTTGGAGAGGCTGAAGTAGTCACTTTTATTGCCTCCTCTCTCTCATCAACTAAATCTTAACTGTTACTATAAACGTTATTTAATTAATTTTTTTAATTCTTAAAATTGTTTTAAAATTTATTGCAGTGACATCAATTAATAAAATTATATAGGTTTCAAGTGTACAATTCAATAATACATCACATGTATATCGTATTGTGTGTTCACCACCCACAGTTAAATCTCCTTCCCCTTATCTACCTCCCTTCCCCGCTCCACTTCCCTCTGTAAACTACTAAATTGTCTGTGTCTATAAGTCTCTGTCTTTTCCATTTGTTGCTTTTGGTTTTATATCCCATATATGAGTGAAATAATATGGTTCTAAATTTTTTCTGCCTGGCTTATTTCGTTTAGCATGATAAACTCAAGATCCATCCATGATGTCAAAAAGGCAATATTTTATCTTTTCATACGACTAATATTCTATTGTATATATGTACCAAATCTTCTTTATTCAATCATCTACCGAAAGACACTTTAATTGTTCCATGTCTTGGCCC
>NW_006438077.1:86882-90411 GCF_000325575.1 Pteropus alecto | reverse complement strand
TTTCCTTCCCTGAGACTTATTTATTTTTAACAATGCAAAAATCTTAAAATATAATAGCAAAATGAATACAACACCACATCAAAAATACTATACATCATGATCAACTGGGCTTCATCACTGGGGAACAAGGATGGTTGACCATGTGCAAATTGATTAATGTGATACATCACATAAACAAAATAAAGAATAAAAATTATATGATCATATCGATAGATACAAAAAAAACATTTGACAAGTTACAGCATCCATTTATGGCTAAAACATTTAACAAAATGTGTATAGGAAAAAAATGTTTCAACATAATAATGGCCATATATTATAAACGCTCAGCTAATATCATAATTAATGGTGAAAAACTAAAAATAAAACTTTTTTCTAACATAAGTTACAATGCAAAGTTGTCCACTATCATCACACTTATTTAATATTGTGTTAGAAGTCCTAGCCAGAGCGATCAGGTGAGAGAAAAAAGAAAAGGCATCCAAATAGGGAATGAAGAAGTCAAATGGTCACTTTTTGCAAATGACATGATTCCCTATTTAGAAAACTCTAAAGACTGCACTAAAAAGCTAATAGAAATAATAAACAAATACAGTAAAGTTTCAGGATCCAAAATCAATGTACAAGAATCCATAGCACCTCTATACACTAACAACATTTTTTTAGAAAAATAAATGAAAAAATATATATATATATTTGCAACAAAAAGAATAAAATTCCTAAGAACAATTCTCATGAAGCATGTGAGAGACATGCACACTGAAAACTATAAGACATTATGGGAAGAAATAGAAGACACAAATAAATCAAAAGATTTTCTGTATTGCAAGAATCAACATAGGTAAAATGACCTCAGTATCCAAAGTAATATATAGATTTAATGCAATCCTCCTCAAAGTATCAAGTGCATTTTTAAAAAGAAATTAGAAAAAAAATCAACAGATTTGTATGGAAGCACAAAAGACTCTGAAATTCAAAGCAATCCTGAGAGAAAAGAATAAGGCTGGACTTCAAATTATACTACACAGAAACTATAATCAAAACAACATGGTATTGACAGATAAACAGACACACAGATCAATGGAACAGAATTGAGAGGTAAGTAATAAACCCCCATATATATATATAAAATAATTTTGAATAAAGGAGCATAAAACATACAATGGATAAGAAAAGCCTCTTCAATACATGGTGCTGGGAAAATTGGAGAGCCACGTGCAAATGAATGAAACTAAACTGCTATCTGTCACCATATACCAAAATTAACTCGATATGGAAAAAAGACCTAAATATAATACCTGAAACAATAAATCACATGGAAGAAAACATAAGTACTAAGCTCATGGACATTCGATTTAGAGAGGATTTCATGAATTAGAACTCAAAGGGATAGGAAGTAAAAGCAAAAATAAATGAATGGAGTTATATCAAACTAAAAGGCCTTTGCACAGTAAAAACAAAACATCAAGAGAAAGAGGCAACAGTCTGAATGGGATAAGATATTTGCAAACAATGGCTTCAGTACTGAAATATACAACGAACTAATACAACTCAACAATAAAAACAAACAAACAATCCAATTAAAAATGGGCAGAAGTCCTTAACAGATACTTCTCCCAAGAAGACATACAAATTGTCAACAGACATATAAAAAGATGCCCAACTTCACTAACTATTAGGGAAATGCAAAATAAAGCCACAATGATATACCATCTCACATCTTTTAGAATGGCTATCATCAGTAGACCAAATAATAACAAGTGTTGGAGAGGTTGTGGGAAAAAGAAACCCTTATACGCTGCTGGTAGGAATGTAAATTGGTGTAGCCTCTATGGAAAACGGTGTGGAGATTCCTCAAAAAGTTAAGAATAAAATTACCATATGACCCAGCAATCCCTCTTCAGAGTATCTACTGATAAATTAAAAAATATATATATATATCCATAAAGGTATATGCACCCCGATGTTTATTGCAGCATTATTCACTGTGTCCAAGACACGGAAACAACTGAAGTTTCATTCCCTAAATGTTGTACATTGTATATATTTCATCTATACAATGAAATATTACTCAGCTACAAGAAAAGATGAAACACTGACATTTGTGACAACATGGATAGATCTTGAGATTATCATGCTAAGCAAAAGAAGTCAGGCAGAAAAAAAGTTGAGAAACATATGATATCACTTTTATGTGGGATTTAAAACTGAAAGCAACAAATGAGCAAGACAAACAAACAGACTCATGATCACGAACAGCAATTTAGTGGTTACCAGAAGGAAGGGAGATGAGGAGGTAGATACAGGTAAAGAAGGTTAAAAAAAAAAATGATGGAAGGACATTTAACTTTGGGTGATGAACATACAATGCAATATACACATGATGTATTTATGAATTATATGCTTGAAATCTATATAATTTTGTTAACTAATGTCACCAAAAAAAACTTAATATGGACAAATAAGTAAATTGAAAGTAACTCATAATTTAAAACAAAGAATCAATGCTCAGAAAAGAATGAGAACTCTCAGAAATTTCACAAGACATCAACTCTGAAACCTTCATTTCTATTTCAAAGCTTAAGTGTGATTTAAATATTATTTTAGAGTAAATATGTGGAATTAAAAAAAAAAACATTTAATGAATCCAGTTAGAGATTCAAGATGTTTATTTAATATTAGGGTTGAAAGGAAACTTAGACAGCATATACTCCAACTCCCTTCTTTTTACAAATAAAGAAAATAAAGTCCAGAGGAGCTGTGAGTTACCCAAGTTTCCACAGCTGGTTGTATAGTTAGTAAAACAATTCTGCTTTCTTGGGTGCCAATTAAATGTATTTCCATCAGATAGTCTAAATTTTTCCTCACTTCAAAATGTAGATTTGAATAAAAAAAACATATAATTCATTTTTAATATTGGAGTAATAATAGTTACATAAAAATCAGTACCCAAATAAAATAATATTTTTCATCTTATGTTTAATAATATGAATTCTCAATGTTTCCCCTGGTAAAATAACATTATTGTTATCACTGGTTACATTATGTTTTTCAATTCTATATTATTCTATAGTTAATATTTTAATATCAAAGACTTGGGGCTTTATTCAATGTATTTATGATTATCAGAACAAGTCAATATAAGGTATTTCTCAGTAATTACATAAATAGAAACCTTGTGTACATATGACCTGTAAGCTTAACATTTAATACTATTACTTTTTTAAGATGAGATATTCACCTCTGAATGAAGACGTCACCTTCTGATTGTGCAGAAAACTTTTGTTTTCTTAGAGCGGTCCCACTGTATGCTATGAATCAGACAATTTAATTAACCATACATCACATGACAGCATTTTATGTGGTAGAACACAACACAGTGAAAAAAAATAAAAATATTTGATACTTGTACTTTGAATTTGTTCATAAGTTACAAAACACAGGCATCGGGGCTTCAGATGCTTGTCAGAGATATTATGTCTAGATAATATTACAAATGTTCCCCAAGTTCTTGTTTCTATTCCTTTTA
>NW_006438077.1:71185-86859 GCF_000325575.1 Pteropus alecto | reverse complement strand
TATATATATATATTTTTTTATTTCAATTCCAAGACTTTGGTAAACAACCTCACTGCCTCTCATTTCTCGCCTTCTAATTCTGAATTCTGCTGTCAAATTAATCTATCTAAATATCAATTTTCAAGATACTACTTTTACTTGCTCCTCTATACCTAAATTCAAATGTCATCACAATCTGTCCCAGCCTGTCCTTCCCTAGCTTTCTCCTACTTGAGCATCATGAAGCTAAGTGCATTTTCAGTACTGTCCGGTGGAGGGTGCCCTTAACTACGAATAAGGAACATTGGCTTCCTGGCTATCCCTGAAGCAGCAATGGGGCCTCAGCCTATCTCAGGAAGCTATTAGAAACCATTAAGAGCTTGGTAAAAATACCTCTAGTTCCTAACGTTTTTAAGACAAATACGGGACAATAGGTGATAGAACTAATCTCTCGAAGTAAACACCCATAATACTCATCTCTTCCCCCTTACATATACTGCTCTCTGCCTTAAGTATTATTCTTCTTTATCTTCCTCAACAATTCTGAATATATTACTTAACCTCTCTGTACCTCAGTTTCCTTATCTGTAAGGAAGATGACAATAAAAACACCTAATTCATAGAGTTGCTATGAGGACTGAATAAAAGTTGCGTGAAATAATGCCTGATATGTGGTAAGTAATAAGCATTAACTATTATTCATTTTGTTATTATCATTACTAATATCATCATCATCATTATTATTATTGTTATTTTCCATCACTCCCTAACTGATCATGATAGAGAATGGAGGAATAAATTTTATTTTTATTTTACCCATTACATTTAAATTCAGATCTTTATATTTAATTTTAAATGCCATATGTTGAATCATAACATGTAATTAAGAAAATAAAAGCATTAATTAATTACTGTATATAACTTTGTTTTTCTCTTGCAATCGATAGCCTTAAATGGGGCGGGGGAAGGGGAGTGGCAAAGATATCTACTTATCCTCAAGTGAGAAAGATGAACTTTTTAGAAAGAAGAGAAAGTAGAAGTGTAGAAAAAGGTTGAGGAGAACACTTTCGCAACATAGCGGCAAAGAGGCATTACATTCAAAGATTTTCAACTGCTTAGGGTTTGTGAAATTTTTTCTCCTTAAATTTTTATAGAACTAAATAAGGTAAGTTAATTGTTGGAATGATACTTTTCTTCTTAACATTTCTTAATATTAGAATAATGCTATTCATTTAATAAATATACATTGAGTGCCTACACTATACAAAACAAAATCTCAAAAAATTATTGCTTATGCAATAAATGTATATGTTTGGATAGGGTCTTAATAAGAAATTGATGCTTAAGAACAAGAAAAAAATTGAAGGTTGTTCATATTATCAAATGCCCTACTATGGCTAAATTGTATTCTTATTTAAACAATTCTTTGATCAAATCCTTGGCATTTATTGCTATACTTTTGTGCACTCATTATACAATTATTATTTTATCTCTCTAGGCAGATTGCAAGGTCTTTGAGGGCACAGAATACACTTGTTATAAATGTTTTGGAACTTTTTAATCACTGTTTTCTTTGGACTTGAAATGTTCACGAATTCGCTGAAAATAAAAGTTTATTATTTGGTTGCACATGTATCCAAAAGCATCTCAGCACAAAGGTAAAACAGAATGTGTTTTTTTTTTTCCTGAGATTCTTATGTTCAATTTCCTCAAGTTCTATTGTAGGAACTAAACAAACAAACAAACAAACAAACAAAAACTGTTCCTCCCACATTATAAGTTCCTCTAGCTGGACTAATAATCAAATTAACAGAGACAGGTTTACAGGAGAAAATAAAATTTCAATATGTTTACATGAGGAATTCATATAAGCATGAAAATTTTGAAGATAATTAGGTAAAATTGGGTATATACATCATTTTGGACAAAGAAGAAAGGAGGATTAGGGATCAGTGATGGGATTTTAAAGGAAGTAGGCTATTTACAGGTACTTGAGGAAGATTAGAACATACATAGCAGGTAAATTTTTTAGGCAACTCAGAAACAATAAGGGTAATCTAGTTCTAACACCCTCCAGGTTGGTGCCTTCCTTCTTACCATACATAATTCAAATTAGTCTGCTAAGACAAACATCCTAAGATTTCTTTCTTGGAGTAGGCCTTTCCATCTAAAACTCTTAGGTAAGAAAAGGGGAGGATCAAATATTCTTTCTGAATTTTTTGTTTCTTAATAACCAGCTTGAAATCAATATTCCAAAGGCAAATTTAGAGTTTTGTTCCCCTTTACTATGTTGTACCTTCTGGAAGCTACTTTTTAACTGACTGAGATTATGTACAATTACTTTTCAACCTGTAATTTTTGTGATCAGGGAATCATGTTTTTCGTTTTAGTATCCATCTTCTTTCTTAACTCCCACTAAGATGGAAAGCACTATAAACACTTTACTCTCCCTTCATTTTTTCTTATTACAAGTGTTACATAGAGATTTGTGCTTCATTTTGTGTTTAAAGAGGGTGTTTACAAAATCATTATGGTTTTATGTCCTCTATTACAATTATAAACCTGTGATTAGAATATTTCAATTTCTCACTAAAGGAAACCTCAAGACACCATGATTTCTGTTACATACATCACTTAGCTGGCAGTAACAGAAGTGGGGTTGAAGGCTGGAAACACTGTTTTTACCCCTGTGAGTTATAAAATTTTGGATCTAGAGAAAAAACAGAACTTCAAAGGTCTATACTATAAAGCCACTGGTAATAATTGCAATGCGCCTTACTTAAAAATAAAATATCTTCTGCCTTTTTAGGAGAAGAAAGTGTTTTTCACCTAGTTTTAATTTAACAACTTCCTGTTACAGCTACTAAATTTGAAATGACAAATTTTGCTGTTCAATTGTCAGTTGTCATACTGAGTAAAGGGATTTGGCACATAGCATATCTATAATTCAATCAAATTTTAGTGATAACCATTTGATATTATAGATAATATACTTAGTGAGCTCATAGATATTACAAATAAACTGTGTCATTTTTCATTTGTGTATGGATTTTGTTACCAATTGAAAACTCCAAACCCCTCTCTTCTTTTTCTCTTCTATCTTTATCCCTCACCTTAGCAGACTTTTAGTCAAGGTACAAATCTGCTGCCATAAACACACAAATTAGCAAATCAATGTTTCTGATTTAAAAAAAAAAAAGTTGGTGCAATAAGTAAATGTTTTGAAAGCAAGCCAGTTTGTCAGTAAATTATAAGCTTCATTACCATAAAATTCTAACAAATAAAACAAACATCTCATTAACTGAAAGCCCAATATGACTGCAGCAGTATTCCTCTCCCCAAAGAGTGCTTATCATAGGAAAAAAAAAAGATATTTTGCTTAGAGCTTCCACTAATGACAATATTAACTTTATTTATTAAAGAATGTCTAAGCATTTTTGCAAAATGTACATTTTACCCCTCTCCTACCCTTTTTTCTAATTAAGCACAGTGGCAAGTTATATAGTACAAGAGTTATATGATGGCTAACTTTATTCTACTTTAATATCATTCTAATTATGCTCTACTAAAGATGGAGAGCATTTTTCCGGGCACTGCTTCTAACAGTTTATGGCTGGTAAAATTCTTCCGCATTACATTTAAGGTAAAAATCCCATATACCATTTAGTTCCTTGATGAGTTTATTTCCATAAAGGTAAAAGAAAAGAGATTTACTCCACCACTTTTTGCAAAATAGAAACTTATTTTCAAACCTAGAGCGTTCAACAGGTGTTACAAGTGCTTGGGTAGCCCTGAACCAACTTCTATTTAAGTCATCTTGTCATGATCCGGTAGAACAATTCTATAATAATTGTGCTATTGTGTGTGGTTCTGTATGTCTAAGAATATTTTTAAAATTCTAAGAAAGCAAAACTTTTCATAGTAAAGTTTTGCTAAAGAGAATCAGCTTTAGAAAGGAGACCTAATCCCAAATTAGATGGTTCAAACTGCTAAAGAGTACTACTTTCAAAAAAGAGGCTTAATCCCAATTTAAGTCATTAGACTGATAGAAACACACAGTAATTAGGAGTAAGAATGTTGCTAGTATAAGATGAATAAAAATGGCTCTCAAAGAAATTACAGTATAAGAGGTTTCTGACTTCAGGATAAAGGAGACTAGTGTATTTTTACTATTTTTTCTCTGTCTTTCTGTCTCTGTCTCTGGCTGTCTGTCTCTCATAAATACACACATGGTTTTACCTTCTCTGTTCCTTCTATCATTCAATTTCTCATTGTTTCTTTAATGATAGTTCTTTTTATGCATTTGTTCTACTAAAAGCATGTTTATTAATATTCTTATTCTTTTGAAATACTAACAATATATTTTTTAAAGGTTAGCCTTTGAATTATAAAATGATGTCACTAAAATCTTTAGTAAGCAATGTCCATAAAAGACTTGGATTCAAGGTTTTAACTTCCAAATAAATAAGTATCATCTCAAGTAAAACTAATATAAATATTTCTCTAATCTTGTGGTAGTATTACTATTTTTCATGGGGGCATAGTTAAACAATTCAGTCTTTACAGGAAATCAAATACATACATGTATTAATTTTAAGTTGGATTTTTTTTTAAAAAGCAAATAAACTCCAAAGCTATTTTAAAACAAAAAAAGCACTTGAAGTTCTATACACATTCAAGAGCTAATACAGAAATAAAATACACAGTTATAAGTTGATATACAAATTTAAAATGCCCATTTACTCAGAATCCCTATTATTAACTACTGCTTTGTAGAATTATAGCTTGCCCTATCTAGACATACATTTCCTATTGTTCTCTTTTGTTTCATTTGATAATAGATGTTTCTTCCTACATACTGCCATTATGTTTTGGGGAGCAACAAAGCATGATAAAAAATTGTATTTTCCTTCTTTCATAACACTCCAGAAATATCTAGTGGAATGTTTCACAGCTCTCAAGAGACATGAACCTAAAGAAAAGTGCTAAAATAAATAAATAAATAAATAAATAAATAAATAAATAAATAAATAAATAAATGTGCAGAGTGACCAAAAACTGACTTAGGAATAACAAATAATGTTACATTTCTTCTCTTAAGTAGTTGGATAACATCTAGCACATAAAAGTCAATTCTTGGTTTCCCAATCATGATGGCAGAAGAGATAAAGGTTGTACTTCTCTCCTCTCACAGCCATATCAGAATTACAGCTAAACTAAAAATAACCATCAATGGGAGTTGCCTGAAGTTCTGAACAGAAGTCCTACAACTGGGGACACACAAAGAGGCCACCTCGAGGCTGGTGGGTAGAAAGAAATGCAAAACAGGCTGGTCCCACACCCTCATGTGGCAATTGAAAATTGGGAGAAAACCTTGGCTGTGAAGGTCCCCTTAGAAGAGCAAGAGATTCTGGCCCCACATCGGGCTCCCTAGCCCAGGGTTCCAGTGCCAGGAAGAAAAGTTCCTACAATTTCTGGCTATGAAAACCAGTAGAGATTGTGGCGGAGTAAGACTGTGGGCTGAGGGAGTCACAGACTTTCCTCTAAAGGGTCCTCATGTGCAAACTTACTCAGTAATGGACTTACTTGTTCTGAGCTCTAGCTCTGAGCAGCCACAGACATATGCGGAGGAATTGAGTTGTCTGGTTTCAGAGAGAGGGCTGGAGGGGTAGCTTTCTCTTATACAGAAGTGCTGGTAGAGGGTATTGTTCCTTTGTTGAGCCCTTTGCCACTTGGCTTACAGACTAAGGCAGGCATCACATCTCAGTCTACATTAATGTAGCTTACTCTGGTCTCTCTGACCACATAATTCCCTGAGACCCAGCGCTGCCCAAATATATGGGCCCACCTAAATCACTCCCAGTGGCTTTTCCATACAATGGCCTGTCTTGGCTCATGCTGCAAACTTTCCTCAAATTTCTCAAAGGTTCACAAAACCTAAACAAGTAATATCTGGCCTTGATATGCCCCATACCTCTTGCTGAGCAGCCCCAAACTTGGCACTAGCAGTAGCTGTCCTTGGTTTGTGGCTTGGCCTCTCAAGGCAATTCTAAGTCCAATGTGGGTGGTGGACATATGAAGACTGTTTGGTGGCTCATGCCAGGTGGGCCTGGGCAGGGCACAGGCTACAGCCAAACTTGGACTGTGGCAGGGCCCCTCCAAAGAAGCCCCAGCCTAAACATTTGGTGGCTGAATTTGGTCTGAGATGGGGCACTACCTGGAGTAACATCTGAGGATGACACACCCAAAGAGCAGACAGGGCAGGCACCAGAGCCCTGCTAAAGTGAATCCTGCTCTGCACAACAGCTTCTTCACTGGTCATGAACAGTCATTACAATCAATTAGCCCAAGCATCTATCCCTCTCATGGACAAGCAAATAGCAACCAAAGCTCAACTACAATAAGAGGGGACACATAACCCATACAAGAGACATAACCTTGAGAATCTAGCTCAGGTGACAAAAAAAAAAAAAAAAACTATATCACTGGACCCTAGAGCACATCTACTACATAAGATCACTCTACTAAGACTGGGAGACATAGCGGCTTTACCTAATACATAGAAACAAACACACGAGGCAGCCAAAAAAGGAAGATAAAGAAACATGTCCCAAATGAAAGAAAAGAATAAGGCTCCAGAAAAAAGAACCAAACAAAATAGAAACAAGAATCTACCAGATGCACAGTTCAAAACACTGGTTATACAAATGCTCAGTGAACTTAGGGAGGGAGCAGGTGAACTATGTGAGAACTTTAACAAAGAGATAGAAAACATAAAAGCGGAGATAGAAAACATAAAAGAGAACCAGTCAGAAATGAAGAATACAATAATTGAAATGAAGAATACATTATGAGGAATTAATAGTAGATTAGATGAAGCAAAGGATCAAATCAATGTTCTAGAACATAAGGTAGCAGAAAACACCCAATCAAAACAACAAGGAAAAAAAATACAAAGAAATGAGGATGGTTTAAGGGACCTCTGGGACAACATCAAGCATAACAACATTTGCATCATTAAGCTACCAGAGGGAGAAGAGAGAAAGCAATTAATTGAAAACCCACTTCAAGAAATAATGACTGAAAACTTCTGTAACCTGGTGAAGAAAAGAGACATACAAGCCCAAGAAGTGCAGAAAGTCCCAAACAAGATTAACTCAAAAAGGTCCACACCAACACACATCATCATTAAAATGCTAAAGCTTAAAGACAAAGAGAGAATCTTAAAAGCAGCAAGAGGAAGGAAGTTAGTTACCTACAAGGGAACTCTCATAAGAATGCCAGCTGCTTCTCAAAAGAGCCTTTGCAAGCCAAAAGGGACTGGCATGAAATATTGAAAGTGATGACAAGCAAGGACCTACGACCAAGATTGTTCTACTCAGCAAAGTTATCATTTAGAATTGGAAGACAGATAAAGAGTTTCCCAGATGAGAAAAGCTAAAAGAGTTTATCATCTCCAAGCCAGTATTACAAAATGTATCAGAGGGGTTTCTTTAAAAAGATAAAGAAATATAAAAAAGATAAAAATATATAAATAATAAAATGGCAATAACTACATATCTAGCAACAATTATCTTAAAGGTAAATGGATAAAATTTTCCAATAAAAAGATTGGATGGCTAAATGGATAAGAAATCAAGACCCTTATATATACTGCCATAATAGACTCGCTTCAGATTGAAAGACATACACAGATTAAAAACAACAACAACAACAACAAAAATGATGGAAAAATATATTTCATGAAAATGGAAACAAACAAACAAAAAAGACTGGATCACAATATTTATGCCAGACAAAATAGACTTTAAAGCAAAGGCTATAACAAGAGAAAAAAGGGACCTAGTTCTGGGTGTTTATCTGAAGAAACCCAAAACACTACTTTGAAGGTGCATGTAAATCCATATGTTCATTGCAGCACTATTTACAGTTGCCATGATATAGAGGCATCCTTTGTGTCCATCAATGAATAAATGGATAAAGAAGAGATGGTATTTATATACAATGGAATAGTACTCAGCCATAAAAGGAATGAAATGTTGCCATCTGCAACAACATAGATGGTCCTTAGAGGGTATTGTGCTGAATGGAGTAAATTAGACAGAGAAAGACAAATGTTATATTTGGAATCTGGACAACAAGATTAACAAACAACAGAAACAAGCTTATAGATACAAAGAGCATTTTGATGGTTGTCAAATTGAGGGGTGAGGAGATGGGTGAAGGGGGGATGAGATTAAGAGTTATAAATTGATAGTTACTAAATAGTCATGGGGATATAGAGTATAGCATGGGGAATACAGTCAGTAGTATTATAATAACTATGTATGGTGTCAGATGGGTACAGATTTAATGGGATGATCACTTTATAAGTTATTTAAATGTCTAATCATTGCTGTACACAGGAAATTAATAAAATACCGTATATCAACTATAATTGAAAAAATAAAAATTAAAAAATGGTCAGTTTTTTAAACCAGATCCAGACTAGGGTGAGGCAAATAAGGTGTGTAGGGTCTAAATTCAATGAGACACTCATTATCAGTGAAGGTTGGGCACTTTTTGTGACCTTGAGAGCAAACTCTTCCTTAAATTTTGCACCCAGACTGCCTCACTTATATCACTCTTGTCCAGACTCTGTCTTTAAAAGTTTCAGCATGTCTGTAATAGCTCTTGCATATTTAAAATTACCCTTTTGAAAAAAAAGAAGAAAAAATGATTTATTATGAAAACTTTAAGTGCGCGTCAAAAAACTTTGACAGAATAGGGCACAGCTTTTCTAGCAGGTATCACAGTCATTCCTAAACATCTTTAATCCTTTTCATCCTATACCAATTCTTGCTGCTGCTCTGGGACCAAGAGTAAGATGAAAGAAATTAATTGTATATTTAAGGAATTAAATTTGAATACATATTTTTGGCATTTTCTATTTCTCCAGTTTTCTCTTCATAGTCAAGTTGTTTCACATCCCAAAATAAAACATTTAACTATATTTATTCATAAATGCTAAATTGAAAATAATAATGCAATTATAATTAACATGATAATATTAAACACTCAATATTACTTGACAGAATCACTGACCCCTAAGTCCTTGGGAAATTATTGGATTTGCTTTTGTAGTAGAAGGTTACAACATATTTCCTTCTAATGTTCTTTTTTATGGAGAAGGGCTCAGTAAAATAACACAAAGTTAATCATTGTAATCTAAGACTGAAGTAAAGATCTTAAAAATATTTATAAGGGTTTATTTGAACCAAACTGACAACATGCCTGAAAGCAAGTTCTCAAATGTTCCCTAGTAGTGATCTTACCATTATCACTATGATAGTGAAAATGCAAGCTATCACAATGACATTATGTAATGTTATAAAATAATAGTATAGTAATAATATAAATCATGATGATTTTTTAAAATACCTTGAGACAGTCAAATTAAAAATGTATACTTCTTGTGTAGGAAGAGCACAGAAGTAAAGCACCATTTTCATCACATCATATCAAGAGCACGTATCATTAGTATGACTTATCTCTATTGATGGTAACCGTGATCTCCAGGCTGAGGTAGTGTTGTCCAGATTTCTCCACTATAGGTACTCTTTTCTATCCCTTTTACACAGTGTTCTTTAGAAAGAAACCACTATGCTCAAACCACTCTTAATGAGTGGAAAGTTATGTTCCCCCTCCCTGGGAGTGGAGTAGCTATATAAAATATTTTAAATTCTTATGCAAGGAAGATTTGTCTTTAGTATCTATTTTATTTATTTATACAATCTTTTATTTATATCATCATGAACTCTTGGATATTTAATTTACACATTGGGTTATTATCCAATACTACTTGATTAATGTGTTGTTCAAATTTTCCAACTTTGACTATTGGTGACTCTTTCAGTTGAACACTATGTTCCTTTGGCATATTCCCATCATTGTGGGTTTGCTTTTTTTTCTTATCTTTTTGTCACTTCCTTTCTTTCTGGTAATACAAGATGTTCTAGTCTCATCTTATATATTTCCTGTCCCAGTCTTGACTCAGCTATATCTCCAAGGAGCCCCGCTTTCCTTACTGGAACATGGTATTAGAAAACAAGATCTTGATACTATGTATGTTCATTGCTACTATGTTGTTGTTATTTCTTGGCCCTCATGATTGATAAAGCAAAGAAATATATGTGTGTATAATAACCAATGTGTATACACATATCTAAAAACATTTCTATATGCAATTATCTATATCTGTTAAGCTAAACATGAGTTCATACTGATGTTTCTTACTCTAATCTATTACCACATGCATGATTCTGTCTTCCTAACTTTGCTTAACTGTAAATTCTCACTCCAATGACAAGTCTGGCTCCTACCATTTGTCATATATTTATTTAATTTTTCAATTCTTGTATATGTATAAAAATGTTAAATAGCTAACCCATATCACCAATTGAAATGACTTTATCAACTAGAGCTTAGTGTTTCTGTACAGCTCTTTTGGTCTATAGTCTTAGACTCCACTCATTTCCAAAGTTACTTAGGCCCACAATTTACTCCCTCACCTCCTTCAGTTAGGTTGTTTTATATATTTGTAATATAGTTAGCTGTTTTTGTCACATTATGCATTCCATTTTGGAATTCTCCTGACATTAAAAAAGATGTTTTTAAATATATTTACATTTAGATTAACTCCTTGTGCTTTGAAGTTCAATGGGTTTTTAAAGAAAAAAATAATGTCATGAATCCACACAGTATCCTATCTTGTGTTTTTACCTATTTAACCCTCCCCACCTCCCTGCAATCCTCTGGTAACCACTGATTTTTCCTGTTTCTGGTTTTTCTCCTTACATAATGTCATATAATTGAAATCATATAATATGTAGCTTTCTCAGACTGGTTTCTTTACCTTAGAAATATACATTTAGATTTCATTCGTGTCTATATGTGGCTTAATACTTTATTTCCTCTTATTGCTGAAAAATATTCCAATGTCTGGATGTACCACAGTTTATCCATTCAACTATTGAAGGGCATCTTGACTACTTCCAGTTTTGGTGAATATAAATAAAGCTCTATAAACATTTACTTGCAGGTATTTGCGTGGACATAAGTTTTCAAGTCAGTTGAGTAAAAAACTAGAAATATGATTGCTAGATCAAATGCAAAGACTATGTTCAGCTTTGTAAAAAACTATAAAGTATCTTCAAAGTGACTATACCATTTATATTTCCACCAGCAATTAATGAGAGTTTTTGTTGTTTTGCATCCTTGCTGGCCTTTACAAACTTTGTACTCTGTCAAACATTTTTTTGGTAAATAATTTTCTTTAATTTTTTTTTTTACATTTACATTTTCCATTCAACAGAATTTATTTCTTTAGGATTGGGGACATATAGATGTGGCACATAAGTCACTTCTTCATGTGCCCAAATGCTCTAAGATGTTCTCACAACATTTAAAGTTGTTGGTAGCAGTCACTCCTAAATTTCCAACAATGAACACAACTGTATAATTTCTAAAATTGTATGAGATGCCACATAATAGTTACACCTTACTAGTTGTTAATGTATAAAACATACAAACTCTAAGATCTGTTCACTAAAACTTTCAAATTAACTTGATTTATTTTAATCACATTATTTGCATATGTTTAAAAAAGATGGACATATATTTGTAAGGCATGATATTTATTCAGTGTGTACACAATGGCTGAGGATCATGCAGTTTCCCAGATTCTATAATAACAGTCTTGTCTTCCAACACTAACAATAAACCTGGATTTGAAGCCCACAGGTTAAGATCTCTCACTATAGTAGCCCCGTGTTTGCAACAGCCTGGCTCCCTTTCAGCAAAACTTAATGAATGGGAAGGAACTTACACTAGTCCTGCTTCCTACTCATAATCACATCTATTTCATGTACTATTAGCTTCTCAAAGACAAGGACTTTGTCATACTTGTCCACCATCCTAGTGTTAGGAAGAAAGCCTAGCTCATAGGCTGCTTTCAAGAAACATTTGATTAATATAAATAAACCTATAAAAAGGCCAAATTTAAACGTGCTTCCAATGAAGGAATTCTCTGTACCCCAGCTCTTCAAGTTTGGCAACTGTGGATACACTTATGAGTTACCAAGAAATACCCTCTGTCTGACAACATAAGCATTCCCATGCCAACTAGAGGAAATATATTACTCAAGGTAATTAAATTTCAGGTATGCCTCATTATCCAAATATTTGTGAGGTTTTTTTGAGTTTAAATAGAACAAGTACAGATAACTAAATATCAAACATAGAAGCATGCCTATATTTAGAAACACAGTGCAATAATGACGAGTGATTTTTTATGACTACGTTTAAGAAAGAATAGAAAAAATAGAAATTTATTATTATTTTTTACTTAAAACTAATATTATTTCAAAAGCTATATTATAAATCTGGAACTTTCTGTCTAAATGATATAATGAGTAAATTGAGTAATAACTATTTACCAGATACGGTGCGAACTATTTTAAATTAATTGTTTTGGTTAATTCTCATAACAACCCAATAAATTTTGCAGTATTATTATACTTATTTTAAAAATGAAGAAACTGAAGTTCAGGGGAAGTAAATAACTTATACAAGATCAGACAGGTAATTCCTGAACCATTACTCTTAACCACTATGTTCAAAGACATGCTAAGTAAAAATTTCAGTAGCTTCCTATCTAGAAAAGTTAGAACATTTCTACTTTTATCCTTAGCTCACTTAGAACATTTCTTATAACAGCCATTTCTCATGATTTTAGTTATTTAGTTATGTGTGCTCTTGTTTTCTATTTGCCTCTTTTTTTAAAAAAAGAAATAATTGATAAGTAGATTTAAATAGTTTTGCAAACACTAAACTTTATCTAAAGTCACATCTAGAATTTACAATTAGTAAAACTGAACTCAATAGTATTAAATGGAGTTCCATAATAAACAAAATGTCAATAGGTCAGAAATTGGAAAAAAAAAAAACTAGGTGGCTATAAATTAATTAATCTATAGCATTTATCATCAATTTTGACTTTCTAATAGTTATCAGTTCTACTTTTTTGATTCAGCGTCTTTTTCAGAGTCGTTTTAAGTTTCAGAGCAAAACAAAATATAAGAACAACAGAATAAACATTTGTGGAGCTTGGCCTGTAACCTCTGACCAGATATTATTTTTTTCTCTCCTCCAAAATTTTCAGAAAAAATAGGCATTTGACATTTTCTCTTTGAGTAGGGCCTGATTTTCTCTGTGCTTCTTCTTACTATCTTCTCTATTACTTTCTATATCCTACCTAATCTTACACAGAGCCAAAGGTGAATGCATCCTTCGAACAGAAGGGTCAGAACAGAAAGCTTTACACTGAATATCACTTACAATTTCAGTAGTTCATTTTATTGTCTTGCACTTGTACTTATAGTATGAGCTATTTAAGGGATCAATGAAGAATTTTCAATAGATGTGTTTGCAGAGGGGGTGGGCAATTTTACAGATTTTGATTAAAAGTAAATTTTTGGTAAAAATGGCAATAAACTTTTGTTCCCTGACTCGCAAGTATGGAAGGTCTTTATCAGCACAATTTACAATTCTCAAGAATTCCATTATAATTTTAGTAATCATATACCTTACATAATTTCACATTCCTCAAACAATTCTTAGGATGATTATTGTTTAAGTCAATAGTAATCTTGGCTTAATCCCTTTTAGTAAGTTTAATATTTTAGACATTAGATGTTTATATATAATTTTTTTTCACATCACTATTTCTGAGTTCTAAACTTTAGATAAAGTGTGTATAAAATGTTTTCGTACACCTAATAACAAAACGAACAATGGTGAGGTATTTAACCTAAGATTTGTACCTATTAAATATTTGTCAGTTATATGAAATGTTTATGCTTATGTTAATGTACATATTAAGCTCACAGAGATGACATATAATGGCATCTTTACATAATAATTTCTCTTTGAACCTTTAAGTTTTAAAGACTCTATACCATCAGTTCTTTTATTATAATTTTCTCACTATTATGGTGGCATGTTCCAGAATGTTATCAGGTAATTTCCATAAAATTAATTTATATTTAAACCACATTACAGTCCCAGAAATATTTAAGTTAATTTTGTACTGCAATATTTTTTTATAACAGAAACATGAGTAACATTAACTGTGAATCCGCTTAAGTCATAGGAAAAAAAATTACTCTGCAGATGTACTGTATCTTAGCTTAGGTTTAGAAGGTAGTGAAATATAAAATGTAGCTTCTGTTAGCAAATAATAGTGTGTGATATAATGAATACCGAACTTTATATTAGATATTCCAAATCTCTTTCCTGTGAGTGATTCAAGGCACAAGACTACACAAATATAATTAGGTTTTTCTGTGTAGTTATTATCTGTTTAAATGTTTTAATTCCCTTACTAAATGTAATCTGAAATTTAATTTGATGACATACAGTAAATATTGAAAAGCAGTCTGAGCTTTCATCAAATCTTTGTGGCACCCCTTTGATAATTTTATAGTTGCATAATTAAAATTTTTTCCGCTACCATTTCCTCAAGTCCAGTGAAACCACATTGAAAATTTATTGGTAATACTAGGTAGAGAGTCAGAAAATAAAAATTCTTGTTGATATTTTAATCTTATGGAATACAAACAAAGGTGCAATGTAATGCACAATAAATACACACAAAACAGTATTCTTTCAACCGGGTAGCCAGAGACCTGTGGGAAAGTCTTTCAGGGACCTTCACAACACAGCAGAAAGGACCCAAATATAGCAACCAAGATAATTTTTTTACAGTATATAAGTAAAATCTAATTAATTTAACAAAAAACAGAACTATTGCTTTCATTTAATGCTGACGTAATACCAGGGATCATCATGAGGAGAATTTAAAGCAAATTGCAAGCCATTGTCAGCAGTGAATGGAGAGAAGATGTTGGTTCCTCCTCTGCAGCAATTGGAGAGTTTCCAATAGAAATACAGAGCTGTGGGTGCAAGTATTCAGCAACTGGACATTTAAAATTCAATGATAGCTAAAATTCCCTAGAAAGCTCTTGAGTCACAGTGCATGGCCTTGAGTACGAAATAGTATGACTAGAAAGAAAAAAAAAAAAAAAAACAACCAAAAAATTACCCAGAGGTGCTCGATCTGTAATTGACTATAAACAATTGAGGTAACTCACTACCGTTAGGTCTAATCATATCAATAGATGCAGAAAAAAGCATTTGAAAAGATACAACATCCATTTATAATAAAAACACTTAATAAAATGGGTATAAAACAAAAGTACCTCAACATAATAAAGGCCATATATGACAAACCCTTAGCAAATATCATACTTAATGGTGAAAAACAGAAAGTTTTTCTTCTAAGATCAAAAACAAGACAAAAATGCCCACTTCCAACATTCTTATTCAATATAGTATTGAAAGTCATAGCTAGAGCAATAGGGCCAGAGGGGGGAAAAAAATAAAAAGAATACAAATAGGGAATGAAGAATTCAAATTGTCACTTTTTAAAAATTACACAACTCTCTGTATAGAAAACCCTAAAGACTTCACCCCCAAAAAATGATTAGAAATTATAAACAAATATAGAAAAATTTCAGAATACAAAATCAACATACAAAAATCCATAGCACTCCTATACATTAACTATGAATTTTCAGAAATGGAAAAAAAATAGC
>NW_006438077.1:66870-71084 GCF_000325575.1 Pteropus alecto | reverse complement strand
ATTCCGGGTTCATGGGTTGAAAAAATTAACACAGTTAAAATGACCTTAGTACCCCAAACAATATACAGATTTATGCAATCCCCATCAAAATCCTAAGGGCATTTAAAAAAAAAAAAGAATAAAAAATCATCAGATTTGTGGGAAATCTCAAATGACCCTGAATAGCAAAAGCAATTTTGAGATAAAAAAAACAAGGCCAAAGGTATCACTTTGCCTGACATCAAATTATACTACAAAGTAACATTAATCGAAACAGCATGGTATTGGCAGAAAAACAGACACACAGATCAATGGAACAGAATTAAGAGGCCAGAAATGATCCCCCATATATATGGCAAATAATTTTTGACAAAGGAGTCAAAAACATACAATGGAGAAATAAAAGCCTCTTCAATAAATGGTATTGGGAAAATTGAAAAGCCACTAGCAAAAGAATGAAACTAGACAGCTATCTGTCATCACATACCAAAAATTAATTCAAAATGGATGAAAGAACTGAATATAAAACATGAAAATAAATTGAATACTAGAAAACATAGGTACTAAACTCATAGACCTTGGACTTAGAGAGAATTTTATAAATTTGACCTCAAAGGCAAGGCAAGTCAAAGCAAAAATAAATGTGTAGGACTGTATCAAACCAAAAAGCTTCTGCTCAGCAAATGAAATCGTAAATAAGGTAAAGAGATAACTATCCAAATGGAAGAAAATATTTGCAAGCAACGCCTCCAATAAGGGTTTAATATCTAAAATATACAAAGGACTCATACAACTCAACAACAACAACAACAAAAAACAATCCAATCAAAAAATGGGCAAAGAACCTGAACAAACTCTTCTCCCTAGAGGACATACAAATGTCCACCAAATATTTGAAAAGATGTTCATCATCACTAGCTATTAGGAAAATGCAAATCAAAACCACAATAAGGTACTATCTCATACCTGTTAGAATAGTTGTTATCAACAGGACAAGTAATAACAAACGTTGGAGAGGATGCAGAGGTAAAGAAACCCTCATACATTGCTGGTGGTACTGCAAATTGGTACAGCCGCTATGGAAAACAGTATGGAGGTTCCTCAAAAAAACTAAGAATTGATCTACCATATGATCCAGCAATCCCTCTACTGGGTATTTATTCCCAAAGACTTGAAAACCCATATCCGAAAAGATATTTGCACACTGATGCTCCTAGCAGCATTATTCAATTGGCCAGGACATGGAAACAATCGAGTGTCCTACGATAACTGATTGGATAAAGAAGCTGTGGTACATATATACAATGGAATATTACTCAGCCATAAGAAGAGATGAGATAATGTCATTTGTGACAACATGGATGGACCTCGATAAAATAATGCTAACCGAATAAGCCAGACAGAAAAAGTTGAAAATCCCATGATATCACTTATAAGTGGGATATAAACTTAAAAAACAACAAATGAACAGGACAAACAAACAGAGACTCATGGACATGGACTATAGACTAGTGGTTACCAGAAAGTAGGCGATGGGGGAGTAGAGAGGAGGTAGACAGAGTAAAGGAGATCAAATATGTGGTGACAGAAAGAAATCTAACTATGGGAAGTGAACACACAATTTAAATATATATGCTTTATTGTTAAAGTATACAGCTGAAACTTATTGGATTTTGTTAACCTATGTTAACCTATACTAAATAAATAAATATATATATATTTTTTTAGAAAAAAAATCCAGTGTAATATTTACATATAAAAAAAAACATTAAAGAGACAAAAAGGCAATCAACTGAATAGAAGAAGATATTCACAAGCAACACCTCCAATAAGGGGCTAATGTCCAAAATATACGAAGAACTCATACAACTCAACAACAACAAAAACCAAATAATCCAATTAAAAAATGGTCACAGGACCTGAACAGACACTTCTCCCAAGAAGATATACAAATGGCCAACAGATGTATAAAAAGATGATCAACTTCACTAGCTATTAGGGAAATCACAAAGAGATACCATTCCACACCTGTTAGAATGGCTATCATCAACAGGATGAGTAATAACAAGTGTTGGAGAAGATGTGGGGAAAACAGAACCCTCATACACTGCTGGTGGGCATGTAAATTGGTACAATCCCTGTGGAAAAAAGTATGAAGTTCCTTCAAAAAATTAAGAATAGAATTTCTATATGACCCAGAAATCCCTCTTCAGGGTATCTACCCAAACATTTGAAAACATTTATCCGGAAAGATATATACACCTCGATGTTCATTGCAGCATTATTCACAGTGGCCAAGACATGAAACAACCAAAGTGTCCTTCGATAGATGACTAGATAAAGAAGTGGTACATATATACAATGGAATATTACTCAGCCATAAGCCATGGGTCAAAAGGTAGTTCTACTGCCATCTGAGACAACAGGGATGGATCTTGAAATAATCATGCCAAGCAAAATAAGTCAGACAAAAAAAAGTTGATAACCATATGATTTCATTTATATGTGGCATATAAAACTGAAAGCAACAAATAAACAAGACAAACTAATACGGAATCATGGACATCGACAACAGTTTAGTGTTTTCCAGAGGGAAAGTGCGAAAGAGGTAGATAAGTTAAAAAGGAGGTCGATATTTGATGACGAAAGAAAATTTAACTTTAGTTGGTGAGCACAAAATGTATTGTTTATTGAGTTGTACTTGAATTTATATTATTTTATTGATTTATGTCATCCCAATACATTTAATTAAAAAATACCCAGAGGCATATACAAATGAGGTGGATACACAGAGTAAAAACAAAAGGCAAATCTAATTTTGAAACCAGGCTTTGGTAACAATTTTTTATATGGTTCTAGCAAAATATCAAAGTTAAAAAAGGTCTGTGACAATTATCTGAGTTAATTCCACTAGAAAAATAATTTCTTCTTAATTTCTATGATACTGAGGCAAGTTTTTAGCTTGTTTAGGTCTGAATAGTCTGGATATTAGTTCAGATTTCTGAAATAATATTTTCTGTCTTAAAATAATGTTATTTTTAGTAAAATAATGTTGTTTGTTTAAACAAAATCAATGTATAAAGATACAAAGATAAAAATGTAAAACCCTGAGATTCCATTTGCAGTAGTTTTTAAAAATAAACAATTCAAAAGATTTATTCCTATTCAAATATTGTTCATCTTTCAAAGTAGAACTGCAGTTCTACCTCTTCCAAGAAACCCTCTGTGATTACACTGCTGATCTCTCACACAACTTTATTTTTTTTTTCTTTCAGGATAAGTACAAAATAATATAATTTCTTTTTTTATTTTCATTTTTTTAGTTTTAAGTTACAGTTGACATTCAGCATTATTTGATATTAGTTTCAGGTATATAGAATATTGTTTAGACATTTATATAATTTATGAAGTGATTCCCCAATTAGTCAAGTACCCATTTGGCACTATACATAGCTATTACAATATTAAAGACTATATTCTCCGTGCTGTACTTCACTACCCTGTGACTATTTTATAACAATTTGTACTCTTTAACCCTTTCATCTTATTTACCCAGCCCCCAAACCCCTTCCTATCTGGCAATCACCATTTTGTTCTCTGTATTTATTCATCTGTTCTAAATTTGTTTGTTCATTTATTTTGTTCTTTAGATTCCACATATAAGTAAAATCATATAGTGTTTGTCTTTCTCTGTCTGACTTATTTCGCTTATCCTAATATCCTCTAGGTCCATCCATGTCATCACAAATATAAGATTCAGTTCTTTTTTATAACTGAGTAATATTACATTGTATATATGTACCACTTCTTTATTCAGTCATCAATCAATGGGCACTTAGCTTGCTTCCATATATGGCTATTGTAAATTGCGCTGCAATGAACATAGGTGTACCTATATCTTTTGAAATTAGTGTTTTGACTTTCTTTGTACAAATACCTAGAAGGGCAATTGCTGGGTCAAAAGGTAGTTCGATTTTTAACTTTTTGAGGAACTTCCCAACTGTTTTCCAATTTGCAATCTCACCAACACAACACAAATGTTCTTCCTTTTCCACATCCATGCCAATATTTGTTCTTTTTTGATTTATCGGCAATAGCCATTCTGACAGGTGTGAAGTGCTTTTTCGTTGTAGTTTTAATTTGCATTTCTCTGATGATTAGTTATCTTAAGTATATTTTCATATATCTATAGGCCATCTATATGTCCACATTGGATATACGCCTATTCACGACCC
>NW_006438077.1:53839-66743 GCF_000325575.1 Pteropus alecto | reverse complement strand
ATATTTGGTTTTGAGTTGTATGAATTCTTTATAAATTCTGGAAATTAACCCCTTATCAGATGTTATCATAGGCAAATAAGTTCTCTCATTCAGTAGGTTTCATTTTTCATTTCGTTGATGGTTTCCTTTTCTGTGCAAAACCTTTTAATTTAACATAATCCCATTTTTTTTTGCTTCCTTTGCTCAAGATAATACATCAGAAAAAAATTATTGCTAAGAGCAATGTCAGAGAATTTACTGCCCTTGTTTTTTTACTAGGAGTTTTATGGTTTCAGGTCTTACATTTAAATCTTTAATCCATTTTTAGTTTATTTTTGTATATGGTGTAAGAAGAAGGTGGTCCACTTGTATTTGTTTTGCATGTATCTGTCCAGTTTTCCTAATAACATTTATTGAACAGACTGTCTTTAACCCATTGTATATTCTTGCCTTCTTTGTCATAGATTAATTGCCCATATAGGTGTGGGTTTATTTCTGAGTTCTCTATTCTGTTCCATGATCTATGTGTCTGTTTCTATGACAGTACCATGCTGTTTTCATTACTATGGCCTTGTGTTATAATTTGATATCAGGTGAGTATGATACCTCCAAATTTCTTCTTCATTTTCTAGATTGCATTGGCTATTTGGGGTCTTTTGCGGTTCTATAAAATTTTTAAAATTATTTTGTTTGAGTTCCTTAAAAAATGCCATTGGTATTTTAATAGAGAATACATTGAATCTATAGATTGTTGTGGGTTGTATGGACATTGTAATGATGTTAATTATTCCTATCCATGAGTATGGTATGTACTTCCATTTATTTGTATCTTCTTCACTTACTTTCTTCAATGACTTATAATTTTTTGAGTATAGGTCTTTTACCTTCTTCGTTTAATTTATTCTGAGGTAATCTATTGTATGTGATGCAATTGTAAATGGGGTTGTTTCCTTAATTTTTCTTTGTGATAGTTCAATATTGGTGTGTAGAAATCCAACCAATTTCTCAATATTGATTCTGCTACATTATCAAATTCATTTATCAGTTGTGATAGTTTTTTGGTGGAATTTTTGGAGTCTTCCCTATATAGTATCATGTCATCTGCAAATAATGACAGTTTTACTTCTTCCTTTCCAATTTCTATGCCTTTTATTTCTTTTTCTTGTCTGATTGCTTTAGCTACGACTACCAATACTATGTTCAATAATAGTGGTAAAAGTGCACATCCTTGTCTACTTTCTAGTCTTCAGGAAAACACTTTTAGCTTCTCCCCGCATCAAGTATGGTAGCTGTGGATTTCTAAATATGACCATTATTATGCTGCCATATGCTCCCTCTATTTCCATTATGCTGAGAGTTTTTATCATAGATAGATGGATGCTGGATTTCTTCAAATGCTCTTTCAGCATCCACTGATATGATCATATGAATTTTATCTTTTAATTTGTTAATGCGTTGCATCACATTAATTGATTTGGGGATATTGAACCAACCTTGAATCTCAAGAATAAATTCCATTTGATTATGGTGTATGATATTTTTTAATATATTGCTGAATTCAATTTGCCAAAATTTTCTTGAGAATGTTTTTACATTTTTTTCTAAATTTATTTATTTTCATTAGTTACAAGAATACAGTACATTGGATAAACATCTATATAGTTTGTAAATATCCCCCCAATTACTCCCTCCCTCCCTTGACAGTCCACATAGTCAACATATTAATGCTAATTGCATTGCCTATGCCATGCTCCCTATTCCCGTGACCATCCAACAACTACTAATTTGCACTTTTTTTAACCCTTCACTCCATTCTCCCAACCCCCCAAACACCCACTGCTCTATCTGTCACCAAATTGTCCACTATATTTATGAGTCTGTTTTTGATTAGTTCGTTCTTTTTATTCCTTAGATTCTGCATATAAGTGAAATCATATAGTGTTTATCTTTCTCTGTCTGACTTAAATATTTTCTAGATCCATCAAAACAATATCTTTTTCCATTCCCTTCCTTTTAGTATGTATGTGTCTTTTAATCTTAAGTGAGTATGTTATAGGCAATATGTAGGGGTCTTATTTTCCTTTCCATTCATCCACTCTATCTTTTAGTTGGAGCACTTAATTCTTTTCTATTTGAAGTACTTACTGATAAGAATGTAGTTGTTACCATTTTTTATTCCTGCTTTTGATACAAATTTTCTCTTCTTAAAGAAGTCCCTCCAATATTCTCTGTAATATTGGCTTGGTGGTGATAAATTCCTTTAGTTTCTTTTTGTCTCTGGAGCTCTTTATCTGTCTTTCAACTTTATGTGCACTAGAGAAAAATGTATAAACAGCTGTTTTGAGATGAAAAGCTCTGTAAATGTCAATTATGTCCAGTTGGTCTAATGTATCATTTAAGGATGTTATTTCCTTACTGATTTTTGATTTGGATTATCTGTCCATATCTGACAGTAGAGTATTTAGGTCCTCTACTGTCATCATGTTTTAGTCATTTTCTCCCTTTAGTTCTGTTAGTAAATGTTTTATATATTTTGGGGCTCCCCAATTGGGAGCATAGATATTAATGTGTTATATCTTCTAGGTACATGATTGCATTTATCTATATGAAGTGTCCCTCAGTATCTTTCTTTACATTTTTTATTTTAAAGTTTATTTTATCCAATATTAGTACCACTACTCCCACTTTTCTCTGAATGCCATTTGCTTGAAATATCATTTTCCACCTTTTCACTTGGAGTCTATATTTGTCTTTGGAGCTGAGATGTGTCTCCTAGAGACAGCATATGGTTGGGTTTTGTTTTTTGATCCAGTCTTCAACTCTGTACCTTTTTATTCATGAGTTCAGTCCATTTACATTTAGGGTGATTATTGAAATATGAGGTCTTCTTAAAGTCATTTTATCTTTTGCTTTCTGATAGCTCTGTGTTTCCAGTGCTTCCGTTTTCTCGTATTTCTGTTTTCTTTATTTTTGTTGTCATTTGTGAGTTTTACCTCTGGTTCTTGTTTTATGTTATATGCTTCGATTCTGAATCTTTGAAGTGTAGTTACCATTACGAATATGTAAAGGATAGTTATGCATATATATAGTCACCCCATTTCTTCTTTGTATGCCTTATCTCTATTTTCCTTTGCAAATTTGGATCTTTGAACACTTTTCTTTTTAGTCATTGTTATCAAAATTTGTTCCTAATTATGCTGAACATTCATTACTACCTTGCTATAGCAAATCTCTTATTTTAAACTTATAATACCCTGTTCCTAGTAAGGGTTGCACTCCTCTGCTTTCATCAGCTTGTTAGTCACCTTACTCCTAATTATGTATTTTTTTTTTTTGGTCTTTTTGTTTTAAGCGATCGATCTCTTTCAGTATTCCTGTAATGCAGGCCTCATAGTGGAGAATTCCCTCAAGTTTTGTATGTCTGAAAGGTCTTTATTTCTTCTTCATATCTAAAGGAGAGCTTAGCTGGATACATAATTCTTGGCTGGTTTTTCTTTCATTTAATAGTTTGAATATTTGATTCCACTACTTCTTGGCTTGTAAGGTTTGTGCTGAGTAGTCTGACGATAATCTAATGGGTTTTCCTTTATAGATTACTGTCTTATTTTCCCTGACTGCCCTGAGATTCTGTCTTTGTCGTTGATTTTTGATAACTTTAATACAATGTATCTTGGTGAAGGCCTTTTAAGGTGAGTTCATTGGGTGTTCTGTTGACTTCTTGAATTCCTAGCTCCAGCGCATTCTTTAGATTTGGAAAATTCTCGTCAACTATCTGGCTGAAAATGCTTTCTAATCCCTGCTCCTTTTTCTTGACTTCGTTAATGCCCATTATTCTTATGTTTCCTTTCCTGATAGTATCAGCTAGTTCTTGAATTTCTCTTTCATTACTTTTCATTCTTCAATTTCTCTCTTCTTCCTTCTGATTTATTTCTAGATTTCTGTCTTTGATATCACTGAACCTTTCCTCCATTTGGTCGACTCTATTTCCAAAGCTTGCTTTTAATTTTTCAACTCTTGCAGTGTGCTTTTTATCTCCAAAATATCTATTCTTTTCTTCCTGAGAGTTTCAATCTCCTTGCTAGGCTCATCTAGTTGTTTTTTCAGTTCTTGAAATTGTTGATATGATTTGTTTTGGATCTCAGTGATTTTTTTTCAGAAGTACCATTCTGAATTCTCTGTCATTTAAGTCGCATATTTCTGTCTCTAAGCTTATTTTTCTGGAATTTTTTCTCTTTCTTTCTGAAATGCTTTGTCACCTTGTTTGTTCACGGTGTTTATTGGACCATTTTTCCTTTGGGCATTAATGGAAGTGTGTTCTGCTTTTTTTTTTTTTTTTTCCAGAAAGAAGATTTATTACATAATGGTCCCTAGCCTGTTGCAAAGAAGATGTTTCTCTTTTGGTTTCCAGTCGGTAGCAACTAAGCCTCTTGAATCTCTGCATTATATAAAGTGTTAATAATGTTTTTTTTTTCCTTATAAATGTTTAATTACTCTCACTACCCTCAGTAGCATTGGTTCAGATTCCCTGGGGCTCCATGGCATTCTGTTTCGGAGGATATGGGAGGAGGGGCCCTCTGAGTTGGGGGATGGGGGCTGTGGCTCAGCCTCAGTTTTGCAACCGTGGCTGGTAAATATCAACTATTGTTTCTCTGCCATCCCCGCTTTTCTGTCATCCCGGTTTCTTTGCCTTCTGCCCTGATGACCGGGCACTGACGCTGGCTGTGTGGATCTCACAACATTCCCAGGCAGAGTTGTTCAGGGAAGACGCCATACCTTCTCCCCTCCCCCTCCTACTACAGAGAGTTCGGCTGCAGGAGCCAGCTTCTTTGTTTTTCTCAGTCCACCACCCGACACCCAGGGTTCTGACCTGTGGTAGCTCTTATGGACAGATCCCATGCTCAGACATTCAGTTTGGGTGTTTTTTGTTGAATTTTAGATGTTCGGCTTATTGATGTTTTAAGAGGAGAGATCTGGGGACATCTCACACTCCACCATGTTTTGTCCTTCAACTCTAAATGACAACTTTGCTGGATAAATTATTCTTAGTTGTAGATCCTGGGTATTCATTCTGTCAAACATTTTTTTACCAAGCACTTTTTTTCTGCATAGTTTCTTTTGAGAAATCAGCTACCAGTTTTATGGATTTTTCCTTGTAAGTAACTATCTGTTTTGCTCTTGTTGCTTTTTAATATTCATTCTTTGTATTAAACCTCTGATATTTTAATTATTATGTGTCTTCATGTGGGCCTCTTTGGATCCCTGATTTTTGGAATTCTCTGAGCTTCCTGGGGTTTTATGTCCATTTCCTTAACCAGGTTAGAGAAGTTTTCCATCATTTTTTCTTCAAAGCAAACAGCTGTTCAATATCTTGATTTTCTTCAGTTACGATGATGAGATGGATATTTGGATACTTAATAGTGTCCCATATGCTCTTTAAATTATTTTTATAGTCTTGGCATCTCATCTCTTGCCATTCTGATTGTGTGTCATTGACTTGCCTACCCTCTAGATAGGGCATTTGTCTTTTTCTTTATTCACTTTGTTTATTCTTTTGCTTATTCCATTTAATATACTTCTCATCTCAGATAATGTGTTCTTCATTTCAGAGTGATTTCTTTTTATAATTCCCATTTCAATTTTTGTTTTTATGAAGTTCTCAATGAATTTAATTACACTTCCCCTAGTTCATTGAGCATTTTTATAACCAGTGTTTTGAATTCTGCATCTGTTAGATTACTTGACTCCATTATATCTGGATCTCTATTCTGTTCTCTCATATGGTTTCTGCTTCTTTGTCTTCCCATTTTGGCTGACTTTCCATGTCTGTTTCTATGTACTAAGCAAAGCTCCTAAGTCTCTTGGTCTTATTAGTGCGGATTTGTGAAGCAGGTGTCCAGTGGCACAGTCCTGAGAGGAGTTCAGCTGCAGGCCAAATTTAGCCCAAGCCTCTGTCTCTCAGGGGCCACCTGTTAACATTCAGCAAGCAATCCACAGATGCTTATCGTTGTCTCAAAAAGCCACACCAGAAACCGAGGCCAACTGACTCCACTGTGAGTCTAGGCACTGCTCAGCAAGAAGCACCTGACTCGTTGAGGATATACCAGGATGTGGCTTGGGTGGAGCCGTGAGTTGGGGGAGGCGGGGTTTCAGGGAATCCTCTGGGCGGAGTGACCTCTGTTATCTGGTTTGGTGACCTCAGGACTATGACCGCGCTGTGTCTGGTGCACTAGAAAGGGAGAGGGCTCAACAGGGAATAATGTATATCACCAGCACTTCTGTACAGAGCAAGTCTCGCCTCGGTTCTCAGTCCAACAATGTCTCCCTATAAGTCGTTGATGCCCCCTGTGTGCAGCCGAATCAGCACTGGTGCTCAGAGCAAGCAGGTCCATCAGCACGAAAATCCGCTCACAGACGCGGACCCTTTAAGTGGCGTCTGAGGCTGCCACAGCTTCCGTTTCACTCAGCCACTTGAGACGGGGTAGCCCCGCGTCCTTGCCCCGTCCTACCTTCTCCATTGTAGGGTGCTTTCTTGGACTTCTCCCTATTTGTATGTCTTATTTTTCTAGATCCCAGGTGATTTTTCCTTGCTGCTGCTCTTTGTTTCCATCACAACTTTGATTTGGTCACTAGAGGGGAAACAGAGCCTCTATCATCTACACCATTTTTTTTTTCCTTCTTCTTGAGGATTTTTACGTCTTTATTCACTAGGGATATTGGCCAATATATTTTTTTTTTTTTTGTAATGTTTTTGTCTGGTTTGGGAATCAGGGTAATGATTGCCTTGTAATATAAGCTTGGGAGTCTTCCCTCCTTTTGAATTTTTTTGAACAGTGAGAAGAATAGGTATTAATTCTTCATTGAATGTTTGGTAAAATTCACTTTTAAAGCAATTCGGTTCAGGACATTTATTCGATGTATTTTTTTTAATTGTTTATTGGGCTAACATTGGTTAATACAATTATATAATTTTCAGGTGTACATTATAATTTGACATCTGTATATTCTACTGTGTGTTTACCACCCAAAGTCCAATTTCCTTCAGCTACCATATATTTGGTCCCTTCATTAATTCACAATCTCCCTGTTCCCCTATATTTGACCTCCTTTACCCTGTGTACCTTCCCCCTCTTCTCCCACCCCAGTAGTAATCACTAGTCTATAGTCTTCTGGTAACCACTAGTTTATAGTCCGTGTCTATGAGTCTGTTTGTTTGTCCTGCTCATTTGTTGCTTTTAGGTTTATATCCTACATATAAGTGATATCATGGGATTTTCAATTTTTTCGTCTGGCTTATTTGCTTAGCATTATTATTTCGAAGTCCATCCATGTTGTCACAAATGGTAGTATTTCATCTCTTCTTATGGCTGAGTAATATTCCATTGTATATATGTACCACCGCTTCTTTATCCAATCACTGTCATAGGACATTGGTTCCTTCCATGTCCTGGCCACTGTGAATAATGCTGCTATGAACATTAGTGTGCAAATATCATTTTGGATATAGGTTTTCAAGTCTTTGGGATTAATACCAAGTAGATGGATTTCTGGGTCATATGGTAGATCAATTCTTAGTATTTTGAGGAAACTCCATACTGTTTTCCACAGTGGCTGTACCAATTTGCAGTCTTTTCATTTAGCTAGTGGTAGTCATTTGGTTCTGATTTTCTGTTTCTTTTTGACTCAGTTTTGGATGTTTGTATGTTTTTAGGAATGTATCCATTTCTTCCACATTGTTCAATTTGTTGGCATATAATTGCTCTTAGTATTTTCTTATAATTTTTTGTATTTCTGTTGAGTCAATTGTCACTTCTCTTTCATTTCTAATTTTATTTATATGGGTTCTCTGTGTTTATTTCTTGATAAATCTGGTTAAAGATTAAAGGTAAATTTTGTTTTTCTTTTCGAAGAACCAGTTATTGGTTTCATTAATATTTTGTACTTCTTAGACTTTATTTTGTTTATTTTTGCTCTGATCATTATTATTTCCTTCTTTCCACTCACTTTGGGCTTGATTTGCTGTTCTCTTTTTAGTTTCTTGAGGTGCAAATTTATAGTGTTTATTTGAGATTTTTTTTGTTTCTTGAGCTAGGCCTGGATTGCTATGAATTTTCCTTTTAGGACTACTTTTACTGTGTCCCATAGATTTTGAGGCATTTGTGTTTTCATTTTCATTTGTCTCAAGGTATATTTTGGTTTGTTCCTTGATCTTATTGCTAACCAATTTATTGTTAGGTAGCATGTTATTTGGCTTCCATGTGTTTGTGTGATATTTTAGTTCTCTTTTTGTAATTGATTCTTGGTTTTATACCATTTTAGTTGGAGAAGATGTTTGAAATGATTTCAGTTTTCCTAAATTAATTGAGATACTTTTGGTGACTAAACATGTGATCTCTCTTAGAAAATGTTATATGCGCATTTGAAAGAATGTATATTTTGCTACTTTGGGATGAAACACTTAAATGTCAATTCAATCCATCTGGACTAATGTGTTTTTCAAGACTGCTGTTTCTTTGCTGATTTCCTGTCTAGTATACCTGTCCACTGGTGCCAATGCAGTCTTAAAGAACCTTTATTTTCATCAATATTTAATATATATACGCAAACACCTTTATGCTGGGTGCATAAATGTTTACTAGGGTTATGTTCTTTTGTTAGATTGATACCTTTATCGTTATGTAATGTCTCTTTTGCCTATTATTGTAGCCTTTGTTTTAAAATATATTTTGTCTGGTATAAGTTTGGGTACCCCAGCATTCTTTTTTCATTTTTAATTAATCAAATATCTTTTTCTTTCCCTTTTCCATCCCTGCCAGTCTGTGTGTGTCTTTTGATCTGAATGGGTCTCTCGTAGGAGTCTTGCTTTCTTATCCATTCAGCTACCCTATATCTGCTAGTTGGAGCTTTTAATCCATTTACATTTAAAGTGATTATTTATAGGTACATAGTTATTGACATTTTATTATTTACATTTATATTTATTTTCTTTATTTTTCATTTTAAAGACATCCCTTCAACGTTTCTTGTAAAACTGGCTTTGTGATGATAAACTCTGTTAGCTTCTTCCTTTCTGGGAAGCTCTTTATCTCACCTTTAATTTTAATTGATAAATTTACTGGATAGAATAGGATGGATGGTAGGTCCTTGCCTTTAAACACTTTGAATATTTCCTGCCAATTCCTTCTGCCCATTTCTGTTGAAAAATCAGCTGATGTCTTATAGGAGTGCCCTTTTGAGTAACTAGCTGATTTTCTCTAGTTGCTTTTATGATTCTCTCTTTGTCTTTAACATTTGGCATTTTAATTATGATGTGTCTTGGTGTGGGCCTCTTTGGGTTCATCTTGTTTGGAAGTCTGCCAGGTTCAGGAGTTTTCTATCGTTATTTATTTCAATAAGTTAATAATTCTTTGTTTTTTTCTCTTCTACTTCTGACATCCTTATGATGCAAATATTGGTATGTTTGATGTTCTTTCAGAGGTCCTTTAAACTATCCTAAATTTTTTAGATTCTTTTTTTTTCTTTTTGCTGTTTTGATTGGATATTTTTTGCTACTTTAACTTCTAAATCGCTGATTCAGCCCTCTGCTTTGTCTAATCTACTGTTGTTTCCCTCTAATTTAGTCTTTATTTTAGTTATTGTATTCTTTTATCTGACCGGTTCTTTTTCTTGTTTCCTATCTTCATTTTTATCTTTCCTATCTCTTTTTTAAAGTTCTCACTGAGTTCATCTACTCTTCTCCTAGTTCACTAAGCATCCTTATAACCAGTGTTTTGAAGTGTGCATGTGGTAGATTGTTTGTCTCTATTTTGCGAAGCTTTTTACTGAAGCTTTGTTCTGTTATTTTATTTGGAACATGTTTCTTTGTCTCCCCATTTTGGTTGCCTTCCTGAATTAGATTTTATTTCTTAAGCAGGGCTGCTGTGTCTCCTGGTTTTTGTAGAATGGTCTTATGTAGTAGGTGTTCTGAGGGCTCAGTGACATGATCTTCCCTGGTAACCTTAACCAGGTGCTTGAAGTGTGACACTTGTATGGTTGTGTGTGCTCCTCTGCTGCAGCTGAGTCTTAGCTGTTGTTTGCACATCAATGAGAGATATTTAACCTTAGGATGATTGTTTACGAGGACTTGCTTCAACTATAGTGGAAGTTCTGTGCATGGGCAGACTCAACAGAGTAGGATTCATTTAGCAGTGCTCTGATGCCTGCTCAGTATGCCCTTTTAGAGTGTTATCCACAGAAGTGTCCTGGAGATCCTCTGGCTCAGTCAGAAATGAGCCACTGAATATGTTAGTCTAGGGACCTCCTAGGAAAGGCCTCATTGCAGGCTCAATTCAGTAGCAACCTGTGCTCTGCTTGGAGCCAATCACATGAGTCACCAAGAAATCTGCAGATGGCTGCCAGTTGTTCTTGGCTTGAGGGGTGCCTTTAGAGGTCAAACTAGGAACTGAGCCTAGCGGCCACTAGTGCCAGACTTGAAGCTGCTCTACAAGTGGAATGGGGAATTCTGAGGCCAAATGCTTCTTTTGTGAGTTTTGTGAACCTATGAGAGATTTTAGGAAACATAAACCAAGACAGGCCATTTGTGTGGAAAAGACACTGGAATTGGTCATGATGGGGCCACACTTTGAGTGGGGCAGGGTCTCAAGAAATCATTAAGGTGAGACAATCAGTATTAGACAGGTTGATGGAGACTCAGAAACCAATGTGCAGGCCCTTTAATAGAAATGTCTGGTACTTCTGCAGCCTTCCATCTCACTTGGGCACAATCTTCACTAATTTTCACTGCCAGAAGTTGTAGGGACTTCTATTTTATGTCCTGGAATTTGGCTCTTGGGAGCCTGGAATGAACATGGAACTCCTCACTCCTCCGTGGAAACTTCTACAGCTGAGATATTCCTCTCAATTTAAAGTAGCTTACATAGTGTTGGTTATACAGGAGACATTCAATAAGTAAATAATTGTTGACTTATACTACTCATTTCTAACTTAAAAAAATTATAAGAAGAAACACAAAAACAAATAAAAATATTGTAACCAGGTTTGAGATTGCCTTGAGATTTGGGAGCAATTTCATTAAGTTACAGTAACCGATGCACATTTAAAAATGTGTTTGGTTAAATGGAACATAAATTTTATTTTTTAAAAATCTAGGACCACTTTACACTCCTAAACATCAACAGTGTAAAGAGATTTTGTTTGGTATGCTATATCTATCAATATTTACATATTAGAAATTAAAACTTAAAAATGTTAAAACACAGGTATATACAAGTACGTATTTCAGTAATCGTCAAAGCAATGACATCATTTTATGTAACCTCATGAAAATTCTACTGTACACTCATTAGAGAATGGGTGTGATAAAAGCAAATAATATGTTCATATAATAATGAAAATATGTTGAGCTTGCATTCTCTTGAGAGCCTCAGTTTTCCCTAGACTACACTTTCAGAATTGCTGCTCTAGTGAACTAAACTTAACAAATCTGTTCAAAACTAATCATGTTATTTGTAGGTTCATAGAACAAAAAGGAACTTGAGGCATGAGTATGGTTAAAAGGATTTTATGTTCTTATGCTCCTGTACCTAGTCAGCAGATTAGAGATTAAGAGTAACCACTAGAAGTCTGGGTTCATGCTCAGAATGCTAAGCTTCAAGGCTATAAGATCATCTAGTCAGTATTTCTCTCTTATAATCCTGAAGATGGAGAAACAGTGTCCCCAGAAAAATGTATTTAATACAAAATAGTTTGTGAGCTAATTTGGACTAACAGCCACATGAAGGAAGTTATATAGCACCCTGTTAACTATCATACTTAGCTTAGGACCTGTTAGACTGTGGAAAAAAATAAATAACCAAGACACTAGAAGTAACAAAAGCACACAATGAGTAAAATTCACAATATGTATAGCTTCCAACTTTGCACATTAAGACAACCTATTGACACATATTGTAAATGTTTTATAGTTCACAAAGCAAACAACACTCTACTTCCCCAATCTCTCTGAAACCAGACAAGGTGATGGCTGAAGGAAAGCAGATGACTTGAAAATGAAAATTAACTGCTTACTTAGTCAAGGACAAATCAGTGAGACCCATGACCCCAAACCCTTTACTCATGATTATTCATGATTTTTCCTTTATAAAACCTCTTGTTTGTAAGCCATCGACAAGTTTGAGATTTTAAAAACCTTTTGAACAGCTTTCCAAGCTCCTTGTTGACACCATTTATAATAAATTAGCCAAAATTTCTCCACTGCAAAGATAGGTGTTAGTTCTCTTTGACTCACTGAACACATGGATAAGCATTGGCTCTCTTTGGACTTACACTGTTTCAACCCAAACCATCCCATCAGAATCAAGAACTATTTAAACTGTAGATAATTGTGACCCACTGTAGATGGATTAAATCAGAATCTTGGAGGTGGATCCCAGAAATCTGATATTTTAATAAGATACTAAAGTGACTCTTAATAAAATTTGAGAACCACAGACATAAATAAGTACATAGGTCACCTGAAATGATTCAATAGCACATACCACCACTCGATCTGGTTTGGCTATATGCAGAATGACCCAGTACCTTTGGAATGGTCATCACTTTGGTTCAGATATTATTATAGAGTTGTTGAGACTTTGATACCTAGGTGAGATTCCTTTGTTATATTCTAGTAATCTTCTAAGAATCACTTTCCCATTTCCTGGCCCTTCATAGTCTAATCTTCTTCTGATGAACTCTTCCCCTAAATAAATACACATATCAAGTCATTACTTTAAAAACTAGAAGCAGAAGATTTGAAATACTTCAAAAACAAAGGCAAATAAATAGATGATTACACAGCACTTGTGATTTTCCAGGACCTTTGGATAAACACTTATGTCAGCAATGTATGCAACTCATAAAGCATAATTCAGACAAAAATTAAGAATGG